>NC_092521.1:19510397-19810397 GCF_037038585.1 Patagioenas fasciata
TACTAACATTTTATTGTTTTTTCAGTTTAGTCCTATACCCACTTGGAAAAATATCTTCTAATGCTGTCAAACAGCTAAATTCAATACTTTTAGTGCTACATTATTAGCATTGCTGCACCTGGGACTGAACATTATTTTTTTTTCTTGAGTAATAGCACATTTACAGCGATGGTTATTGTATGTCTGAGACTGGGACATGTTTTATTATAAAATAGTCATAGGGTCCATGAAGGGAGCATTTCTGTTATTCAGTTTAACCTTGTCTTAGCATAGCTGTCCACGATATAGGTACCACTTTAGGTAATTGCGGAGGCCTGCAATTAAGTTTAATATCTTAAAGTCTGATCCTGAAAACTGTTGACCTGAGGGTGTTAACTGACAAGCAGCTGAATATGAGCCAGCAGTGTGCCCCGGTGGCCAAGAAGGCAAACAGCATCCTGGCTTGCGTCAGGAACAGTGTGGCCGGCAGGACTATGGTAGTGGTAGTTCCTCTGTACTCAGCACTGGTGACATCGCACCTCAAATACTGTGTTCAGTTTTGGGCCTGTCACTACAAGAAACACATTGAGGTGCTGGAGAGAGTTCAGAGAAGGGCAAGGAAGCTGGTGAAGGGTCTGGAGCACAAGTCTGATGAGTAGTAGTTGAGGGAACTGGGGCCGTTCAGCCTGGAGAAAAGGAGATTGAGGGGAGACCTTATCGCTGTCTACAGCTGCCTGAAAGGAGGTTGTAGCATGGAGGGGCTTGGTCTCCTCTCCCAAGTAGCAAGTGATAGGATGAGAGGAAACGGCCTTAAGTTTTGCCAGGGCAGATTTAGATTGGATATTAGGAAAAATTTCTTCCTGAAAAGGGTTGTCAGTTGTTGGAACAGGCTGGCTGAGTCACCATCCTTGGAGGTGTTTAAAAGACATGTAGATGTGGTGCTTATGGACATGGTTTAGTGGTGGACTTGGCAGTGTTAGGTTAATGGTTGGTCTTGATGATCTAAAAGGTCTTTTCCAACCAAAATTATTATATGATTCTTATTTGTAAGAGCAGTGTTTGCTTGTAAAATAATAATTCCTATAATCCTCAGTATCATGGTTTACATTAGGAAGGTTCGGAAGGATGGATTTTCATTAACTCATTACACCCAGTATTGTCCAAAGGTCTAGTTAAAAAGGTGGGGGTGTTGGCAATGTTTATTTTATCTCCTCTGTAAAGTGTTATACATTCTCAATGAGCTACATCAGTTATAGATGTCTCAAAAATGTCTTAAAGAAAAAGTAAAGATGTCTGTGTAACCTGAAGGAAGAAGAATACCGAGAAATTTCTTTTCAGACAGTGGTATTACTGCAGTGCACGATGGGGGATCAGTCAGGCATATTCTATCTCCTTGAAGCTTTCAAAGCCTTAGGAAAGATCTCTACCTAACATGCAGAAAGAAATGGACAATACATGATGCCCACTAGGTAATTTATTGCAGAAATAAAACTGTTTTTTGAAGTAAAAACAAACAAACAAAAATATTCTTTAAATAAACATATTATTTATAAAAAAATAACTTCTGTTCCTTAGAGGGCTGTAGATGTTCTTTTCTTTATCTCTGTATTTATTCATTTTTGGTGAAAATCCTTTTGTCAGTTCTGTTATAATAAGTTCTCTGTGAACCTATAAACCAGGTTGGATGGAACCCGCAAAAGCTCATGTATTACTTCCATTGAAAGGCCTGATTTTACTGAAAACAGACAGGTTCAATCTTTTTATAAGATTTGCAGGCAGTGTAATTCAATTCAAAACACACAGACAAAGAGATCTAAAATGAGTGATCTAACTTAACTTGGGTCACATACCAGATTAGATATTTAAGTCACATAAGTAAATCAGTATAGATCATTCCTATCTAAATTACTGTAGCTTCAATGAAATCAGTCAAGCAAATACTAGTCCAGTACGACAGTAGTGTCTGTACTTGCTACAGCCTGCATATTTCAAAATTATAGTTATGCTTTCAGAGTGGACAGCAGCAATAAATGCACTCTCTTTTGTTACTGGTATTGCTATAAAACAGGAAGCTAAATAAAGGTTTAATCCCATCACAAAAAAAGCAGCCAAAACCATAAATATTACTTTGCCTTTACTTTCCAAAGTAGTACTTTAAAAGAATAGGTGTCTGAGTTGCTAAAGAGCTTCCAGAACAGCCAAGATGCGGCCAAGAATTCCGACCAACTTGCAAAGAAGTTCCCAGATCTAGAGCCCTTTCCATTCGTCAGGTTTGGGGTAGGGACCCAGAAGCTGAGTCTCAAATACCTGAAGCCCTTTCTCTGAGGAATGTGGCTGGTGAACCAATTCATAGAGGACAATTTCTTGGCCTTTTGCCTACTTGTTAAACAAAAGAAAGAGGAAGACATTTGAAAACAGGGAGGGATAGGTAGAGGTATTTAAGGAGCAAGTGTCAATTTGTGTGCCAAGACATCTGCTTGCTAGGCAACTGCAGCTGAGCAGGAAACAATATGGAATGTCATGGAAGATGGGGAAAGAGTGAAAGAATAAAAGGATGTAATATAGATGATGACTGTGCTGATAGGCCTGATATAAGCTTTCAGTTGCAAAGAACAACGGAAATGATGGGGAGAAAACAAAACCAACAAACTATTAGACTTGACTAGGGAATATCAGCATACAGAGTGATCTGTAGAAAGTCTGTTCTGCCAGGTAATTTACTTTTAAATATTTGACTAATTAGCAGGTTTGGAAAGGGATGGGAGATGGCATAAAAATGTGTCTTGTAATTTTACTGCATACTACAGAGCTTATTTATTTCACTCACTTTAATTGGGGAGGGGAGGGAAAGAACAATACAGTATTGCTAATTACCTTTCTTCTTAAAATCAAGGTGTTTATTGCTTAAAGCAGCTTCCCAAAAAATCCAGAAATCTAAATCATATGGCAGACTGTGTAAATTAAAACAAACAAACAAAAAAAAAGAGTTCATATTTGAATTGGTATAGCCTCTGAAATGTATCCATTTCTCAGAAGAACTCGGGTGGCTTTCTGCCTCAGTGAGACAAGATAGCTCCGAGGATGTAATGTATCAGAGCTAAGGACAAACAGGCTGTGACTGCAGAAGCAAAAGATATTAACAGATCTACAGAAATTTTGGCCTGAGGACTGAGACTGGTTGGAGACTAAAGAGTCCCAAAGCTCTGCTTGTTTCCCCATAGTCAGCCTGAGAGCAGGAACAGAGGAACCAGGCAAAGAGCCATCTGAAATGGAAAGCTATAGAAAGGAAAGAAAACTTCTACATGAAAGTTGATATAAAATTAGAAAACGAATGTATAGGAGAGCGGGAAAAGATTTAAAAAAAAAAAAAAAAGAACAAACTTTAAACTTGAGGTAAGTAATCAGAATTTTCTGAAAATCAAATCCTTTACCATACTGCAACGAAAGCCCATAAACTGAGCAGTTACTTCTGAAAATATTTCTTACCCTTTAAGAAAATATTAAAGAATTATAATATATCCGGGGTTTGATTTTTTTGAGTTTTTAAAAAAAGGAATGGAGTCAGGCACAAGTCCTCTTGGGGGCTGCAGCTCGTCGGGTACAATTTCCCTGTACTGAGTAGCAGGGAGCATGACGGCTTGTCTTAGCTTTGCAGGTGTACCCTGACTGGGAGACAGAGAAGGAGAATACTGAGATATACACAGAAAGGAGGAAATTGAGGCATCAGCAAACAGAATATCAAAATAGCAAACAGAATAAATAGCTTCACACTGACTTCCTGGATAATTTGGGGTGTCTGTATTTGCTTATTTAATTTACACAAACTAAACTTCTTATGTGGGTTTGTGTACATTATGAGCCTTCCATGTCTCAGCAGCCAGTCAAGAAAAACTGATGCTAAGAGCAACCAGACGTATGCTTATCTGAATGACAGCACAACTGTGTTTGCACAGTTGTCAACCTTCCTGATGTTACAATAAAACTGTTTTCCACACCAAGTTTTCCTGTAGTATATCTGTAATGAGAGAAAATTTTCAGCCATCATCATGGTGATAGAACCGAAAGAACACAGGTTTTATTTTTAAGTGGGAGACTGAGCTTTCTTCATTTTTTCTGACGCTATTTCCTTCATGTATTGATTGGCTTCACAGTTTGTGGAATAAATTGTATAAAGTAAATGAGCAACATCAACTCCTGTGAAGATGAATGAAAATTTTAACCATCCCTTTAGAATAAGAGAATAGATCTTGAGGCCTGGATTCAGGCTACCTATTTTCTGTACATTGCTAAAGTAGGGAGAAAGAGGCAACGCCAAGAATGACACTGGTCTCAAGTGATGCCAGGAAATTTCTGATTTTCTAGCTTGACACTGTCTGCAAATGGTCCTGCATCAGTTAGACTCCTGACTTGCCCTCCTCAAGTTAAGTGTCAAAAGTTATGTTGAAACCCTAGGATCCATCCAAGTTGTTGGTTTTTTTTTTAAGAGACCAAGTATATGAAATAATAATGATGAGTTAGAAATTTCTTTCCTTGTACTCATTAGCTGCTACTCATGGCAATACTTTCAAAGAAAAACAAACAAACAAACAAACAAATCTAACAACAACAACAAAATATAATTCAAACTTCAATATCACTTTAAGATCTTTGGCTTTACTGGTATGGTAAATGATGGCTTTTCCTGAAACCTTGATCTATGTTGAGTAAGTTATCATGGGTTTATTTTTGCTTCACCTCTATAGGAAAAGCAAAATAAAGCAACCAACCTAACAAATGAACAAAAAACAAGCTGTTTTTATCTCCTTCCAGAGATGGATAGTTGTGTTCAAGTAACTTGTCCAAAGTCACAGAGAAAGTATATAGCAGACCTGGGACACAGAGCCAAAATGCCTGGATTTAAGTTGATTTCTAAGCCCTATGTAGCTGTATCAGGAATTACAAAAAGATATCTTCATGCCCACTCTTGCAGCCAAAATGTGTAAAATGTGTATCTGGTATGTTTGGTAGGTGCTTTTCATTCATATGGCATTATGTGCGTACTTGCATGCTTAAGTCATTATTAATTAGGCACACTTCATCTCCTGTAGATATTTACAACTTTGAGGTCTAAAGGTCTGTTAGGCCACTTTGTTCAATCTCTGTTATAACACAGGTCACCCCTAGGTCTTACCATTGACAGACCATTCCCACTCATTATGTGTCCCCTTGTAACAGGAAGCATTTCAACTATTTTCCATCTATGTTTTTAATAGTAAATCACATGAGATAATAACAAAAGCATATATTCCATCCTTGCTTATCTTTTTCATATTTTTATATTTATGACCTCTAAACATGAGATTTTTGAGATAGAGGAGGAGTTTGGAGGTGGTTCTCATTGGTACATACTTGAACATTTATTTGATTTCCTGGATATTGGACAAAGATTGTCAAATATTTATAAAAGTTAATAAAATGTGGATAGGCCAAACATGTTATAACACTCTAATCTTCCATCCTGAAATTGAACTAGTTAGATGTAGCAAAATTTTTGCAAAACTAAAATGTTTTGCAAATAATATATTCTAAACATCACCAGACTTGTCACAAATTTCAGTCCATGCCCATTCACACAGATTCTCAACTCCCTTGGCCCTCATTCCTGTAAATCTGGGTTGAGCTGATAAATAAAATTGCTGTAAGAGATACACCTGTAAGCTGAGCCTTACAGAAGTAACATCAGTTAGCATTAAGTAGTATGACAAAGTAAGACTGAGGATCCTAAGGTTAAAATCTAGCTGAAAGTGATTATACTGTAAGCATTTATTCAGTATTTTCAATACTAAATATTTTATATACTAAAACAAACACAAAGTATATGTATTTTACATATTATACTACATTTTACATTACAATATATTTTTGGAATAATTAATGTTATTAAAATTTGTCTTGTCATAGTCTATGCTTTCTTATGACAGCTGATTATCAGTATTATATTGGAAGCACATATAACCTTCAATGGTTATAAACTAGAATATTATGCTGTGTTAAACAGAACAGAGTCAGAGGGAAATCTCTCTTATAATTTATTTTTTTATGTTTAATACTGCGTATAAAAATAGCTTTCAATTCTATTACTCTTTTGCTCAAAATTTTAAAATATTGTTGTTAATATTTTTTTTTCACACAGTACTGTCCAAAAAAACCTGGATAACATCACTGAGGTTACACAACATGCAACATACACAACACAGTTACACTGCATAGAGGACAATAGTGTGTGACTTTATAAATGTCCTGATGTATTTCTTATTATGAAGAAAAGATAAAATTCACAGTTGCTCAGCTCACACTCTCAATGAAATGGCATCATTCAACAGTCCTCATGCCAGCTGAAAATATTCAGCTTCATACAACTTGTGCTGCATTGCACATCTTATAGATGAAGATTAATCTGCTTATTGTTACTTACAACAGATCCAGACCATTAATCTCCAAGCATAATTGTTGAGGAAGTTAAATCTCAGCACCACATTTGAGCAGTATTTACAAGTAATCCATATATTTGAGCAGTACTGAAAGGTCAAAGGATTTGTAGACACACAACTATTGCCAGAAGGGCTTCGAGAGCAGAGGTCAGTTCAGGTGAGGTTTAATATTATTTTCTTGCTGCTGTGAAACTTACTTATTAAAGTGAATATTGACTGCATATTTGTGCTCACAGCCTCTAGCAATATCAACTACAGAAGCCAAGTGATCAAAATGTAGTCTGTGCCTGGCAAAAGCAGCAAACATTGACTATATGAAATAAAGCCTCGCTCTGCAACACGCTTGAAATGCCTGTAGCTCATATCAGAGCATGCAGTTATGATTCTCACAATGTAAACACTGAAAGAAATGTGTGAGGTGACAGAGATTGAGAAGAGTGAATTTTTTCCTTCTCACACCAGGTCCAGTACTGCAAGTATGCTCTTTCTCCTGCAGTATTTATTGCCCATGTGCATGGTATTAATAGCCATCCTTTTAAGATATTTTGTTTATAATCATACCTGAAATATTCTCTGCATTACTTTCAGCACCACTGGCTCAAGACTTCCTCACTGTTGATTAAATTCAGGAAAGTGGCAAGCGTGAAAGAAAATGAGGATAACCTTTTATGGGGCGGTATAAACTGGGCAGCAATTTGAATCTTGATTCCTCCCCACTGAGGGCAACAAATCGCAGAGAAGGGTGAGCAATTGGCAGCTCCTGTAGCATCCAGTCTGATGCCTTGCCATTGCCTCAGGGTCAATATTGCCGTCCCGACTGACAGCTGAGGTACAGCGCTCTTTTTGTTGAATGAGCCACACTGTAATTCACTCCAATTTCTACCCATGCTCTCAGTGTAGTTGCTTTGTATATTTTAATATTATCAGAAGTTAAACTGTTAAATAAATAAATATTTATCCCTAAATCCCTCTTCCTCTTCAGAAATGTAAAACTCTATAAACCTTGTAGTGTTCTGCAAAATTCCAAGCAATCTGCATCTAATGACACGAACTTTTTTGACCAAGTCTATAAGGTACACAAATTAACTAAAAAAAAAAAAAGAAGGTGGCAAGAAATCAGTATTCCTGCTAAATTACTTTTGCCTTCCTTTTGTTTCAATATGAAAAATCATTATCTTTTTAAAGGCAAAAACTGAAACTGTGTTTGTAACCATAGAAACTACCTTTAGTCACCAGTAAAATAAATTTAAAACTCCACTGCATAGGGTCCGAAAATATCGCAAGCTATTAGCTTGCAAATATGACAAACATGATTGTAATTTTTTCTTTAAATAAACTGAGCTGGGAATGCAATCACACTTGTTAAAAGACTTGCCATAAGAAGTGCAAATCCATAATTTCTGGAACAACAAAACCACAAATATCTGTTTCTTTAGATTACAATGAACAGGTTTTGGGCACTAATGGCAGAATGTGCAAGTATTCTCTTGTAAAAATGTATACAATACAGATTTTAATAAGCAATAATCTCGGTTAAGTGCAGCCAAGGTCATGACTTGCAAGACCAAATAAATATTTGAAATACTGTCTTTTTTTCATTTACACTCTTCAGCCATGCAACTTCTTTCTGTTCAAAAAGGTTTCTTCTTTTAAAATCTTGAGTCATCTGCAGTTTTTCTCACTTCAGGTGTGTTATCTTTTTCTGCAAAAATTGTGTTTTCTATACCTTCATTTGATACTAGTATCTCCTCATTTCATGTAATTGAGCTAGTAGAAGAGACAGTAGCCAACAGCAATATGCATCACAAAGCCCAGGAGTCTCACTTGATACTCCTTCTTGCATGTCTAAGACATTCCCTGCTTGGTCTCTACTCTCTTGAACCTTTCTTCAAGCTCTGCTCAGCTGGTTCTTTCATGACTCACAATAATATACAATCCCACCACTCATCTGCTGTGTATTTCCATAACCTTAATAATTTTCCTAGTTCAATTTATCCTCTCACACTTGCTGTTCCTCAGATATTCAGCTTCTGCCAGCCAAGTGTCTCCTTCCCAGAGGACCCCAGGCATCCTCCAGATCACTTCAGCTGTCTGTGGGGCTCTAAGGTTCTTCTCAGGAAAGACACAAGAAGAAGGTGTCTCAGGCAGAAGTAAGAAAACCCTTCTAAAAGCCCCAGCTTTAGGGAGAAGAAAACTGGTTTATACTATCCTCCACTAAACTTTTAAACTACAGTAAACCATCATTTGCTAGAATGTAAATGTATGCTTTTTCTTCCTCTTAACCACCTTTAAACACTAGTGAAAGACTGGGTCTGTGCCTGGGAGTACTTTCCCTGAAAGGAAAGGGGACATAAAAATGTGGAGAGCCAGGTTTCATCAGCCTTACCTTCTAAGAACACCTGTGCAAGAAGTGGGATTCTGCAAGCTTGGAAAGAGTACATCATCCACCTGCCCCATCCAAATTGCTTTGTAGAGCACTGTGCTGCAGACCACGCTCCTGACGGAGAAGTTTGCATTGTCCTTAGCTACAGACAAAGTGCTATGGTCTTACACTGGGGGCTGTAGGAGTTGTTCCATTTGCAACAGAAGTTACTTAGGATGGAAATAAAATTTTTCTTTCCTCCCTGCATTTTTTCTTTCCACGTTTGGAGCGCACTGAGCTGTTATCCATTTCCACATTAATGGAACTAAACTTCCTCATTTATAGTTAATCAGAGAGGGATCAGTGAAGTATTAACATGACTGAAAATCTCATTGATGCTTTTTGACTGTAAATACCATTTAATGCCTTTGTGGGATAGACCTTAACCGCTACATTCAGTAGCTGAACAAAGAACCGCTATGGCATTTACCTTCCAGTATTCATTACTCCCCATGAAGTCTGAAACTTCCACTTTTGCTGTTCCAGTTATTCATTAACATAATAGAAAATGTTAAAATTTTGGACAGAAAAGGGTAAAGTATGTGTTTTATCCAAATTCAGTTAGATATTTTCTCAGGAATAGCAAGAAACTTAGGGAGTATGTGGGTTACCTGGATGACAGGCAAAGCAGATGGAAAGGGTGCTCAATTTTCAGAGAAATGTAAATAGATTAAGAGGTGGAAAAGAAGGCGGAAAAAGTCACTATGTACCTGTATGGAGTATTATCATAGGTGGTATTTTTGCAAATGTACTGTAAAATACATGGCTCCCCTCACAACATTCATTGAATAGTTTTAACTGGGGTAGAAAGATGCCTCATCCCTCAAAACTTAGATCACTAAAAGGAAAAGAGAGACATGGAAAAGGAGACCCTAGGTAAGTATTAATTCTCAGGTTTTATCTGCATTTCCAAATCATAAAACTGCATCCAGTATACAAAAAAGCATGTGTGTAAAGCATAACTTATTAAAGCATTAATATTAGACACTATATCCATTCATATTAGTTGAAAATCAGATATTTTTCTGGGTTATAGTCTTGTGTTAATATACAAGTTTGGAATTTAGATTAGATTTTACTTTTTCCTCTTTCCTTCTGTACCTTTTCACATGAGAGCAACCACTTGTAGACGATTAATCTTGCATTTGAATAAAAGCCAGATATCCAAGAGATAGTGATGAAACATTAATCTCAAAATGCTCAAGTAGAACATTGTACATGTGCATTTTACTTCGCAGTAACAGGCTTAGTATGGGACAAATCCTGTAGCTCCAGAAGGCTGCTTGAGAACAGTAAGTGGCTGGTTCGCACAGCACAAATAGAGATGAGCAGGGCAGTGCCGTAGATGCTGCAGTCTTGCCCCAGAACAACTGGGTGTGCAGTAGCAGGGAGGAGGCAGGATGAAGCCACACAAAATCAGGAAAAAGAGAGGAGTAGAAGGAGGAAAGAAAGCAGGCACTTAGGCAGGTCAGAGGATCACTATTCATGTTTTAGGAGAAGAAAAGTTTTCCAGATCCCCAGGCCCACGAAAAAGGCAGCAGTTGCCCAGACATCCACAGAGTTCTTACCCTGCTTGGCACCTTGCTCCACTGTATTGCACAGCCGTACAGTGAATTTGAAACATACCTTCTTCTGGTGAGCAAGAGAAATTTTCTTTCTTACTGCTCTCTTTTCCTAACTTTTCTTTGTAAGTCGCTAAAATGAAAACATAACCTTTGAGATGTCATTATGAAACTACTCTTTCCATATACTAATATGGGTATTTTATTTTTCTTCCATTACATACAGGCTAAAATTGATGAAATATGTTAAAGTGTTCAGCCTCATCTTTCAGCATTGTGTCTAACTGAAATGGTTATCTTGAAACAGTGGATTAATCTATTCTTCACATGAGAATCTGAGTTCCTAAGATACCCTGCATTTAGGGAATGCACTTATTTCTCAATATGAGCACATTGTTCATATTCCTAATGCTCCTTTTATTTAGTTTTAATTATTGGGGGTTTTTTCTACAAAATTCTGTTTCATAAGTTTTCATAGGATCAAGATTCCACGTCTCAGTTTAAAGATAAATACAATAAAAGTAAACAGTCACCAGCAAAAATACAATTTTGGATTTTTTTTGTTCTTCTTTTCAATCTCAAAGAGCTGAGCACTCTGTTTTGTGACACTGCAATCAACCCATACTACCAATATTAAAACTTGAGAAACCAGATGAGGTAGACTACATGTGATTAGCTTGTTATTGGGGTGCCCTCAAGTCTCCAAAATACTTGCACCAGGCAAGCAAACCTACAAGTAATATGTCTTGTTCTACAGCAGTACCTATAGACCAGGCAGGTGATTTTAGGGAACTTTTGAAGGCCTTAGATTCCTTTACACAGGTATGCACCAAGTTAAGGAAACATTGATCTCAAACATCATCAAGATCCAGAAATATATGGAGATGCAAATAAGAGCTGGACACTGTGTGGCTGTGAAGAAGTGATGCAAAAGTGTTGCCACTGCATGTTCTGGAAGTTGTGTCCCCACTCACTCTTCTCAGTGACAAAACCAACCAACCAAACAAAAAAGCTAATTTAAAAATAAAAGGAAACTACCTTGGTTTAATTTCAATGTGGGAGAGCATTAATTATGATATATTTTGCTAGCCAGTGGTCAAATATTTCTCTGCCCAGAACAAGTCCCGATTTCTGAAACCTACTCAAAATTTGAAGTACATTTACTTCCAGTTTTATCAGAAGAAACTGCTGGCTTTCTGCTTATAGAAATTTAACACAGGAAAATCAGTTTAAAATCAAAAAGCAACACGCTGGTCACTTCTGAACAACGTGTACAGAGAACATCACATTTAAATATTCATTGCTAAAGTATTATTTTTCTGTTTTAGTGTTACAGATTTAATATAACGGAATTGAATATTAACAGTAAGATAAATAAACCCAAATTGCTTGGATGAAAAAAATTACATTGCTAATACCTTATGCAGTCTCTTATTAAAAATTGTATATAACAATGATTAAAAAATGTGGCTTCAGGCAAATAAGTAAAAATTGCATGCTGACAATAGTGAAAGTTCAGTTCATGCAAAAAAAAAAAAAAAGTTAATCAGAAAGGAAACTTTTTCATATGCATTTTTCGTGTTGATCTTCATGACCATATTATCATTCAACATGAAAACAATGGAAGTGATTGTCAGGGTTAGGTTTTGCCCTCCTTGTACCAGCACTTCGAAAAATGTTCATTGCATGCTGTAGATCTCTTTTTTAAATCAAATTTTTACTGCTTCTGTGGAACACAATAGCCTCTTGTTTAACACCATCACTGGTCCCAGCCAGAACGGATTCATGAGGGGAAAGTCTTGCTTAAAAAACTTAATTTTGTTCTATGACAAGGTTACCCACCTAGTTAACCAGGGAAGCCTTGAGACGTTTTCGGATTTCAGTAAAGCCTTTGATACTGCCTCTCACAGTATCCTCCTGGGCAAGATGTCCAGCATACAGCTGGATAAACACACAATGCAGTGGGTGAGCAACTGGCAGATGGGCCAGGCTCAAAGGGTTGTAGTAAATGGGGTTACGTCAGGCTGGTGACCAGTTCCAAGTGGGGTTCCACAGGGGCCAGCACTCTTCAATGTCTTCATAAATTACTTAGATTCTGGACTTGAGAGATTACTTAGTAAGTTTGCTGATGACACAAAATTGAGGGGAGCTGTTGACACTCTCGAGGGCAGAGAGTCTCTGCAGAGGGATCTGGATAAATTAGAGAACTGGACCATCACCAACTGCATGAAGTTCAACAAGAGCAAGTGCTGGATTTTGCACCTGGGACACGGCAACCCTGGCTGTACATACAGACTGGGGGACGAGATGCTGGAGAGCAGCTCTGTGGAGAGGGATCTGGGGGTTCTGGTCGATGGCAAGTTGAACATGAGCCAACAGTGTGTCCTGGCAGCCAAGAGGGCCAATTGTGTCCTGAGTGCACCCAGCACAGCATTGCCAGCCAGGCAGGGAGGTGATTGTCCTGCTCTGCTCTGTACTGGTGCAGCCTCACCTGGAGCACCAGTGGGAGCAGGTCTGGAAGCCACAGGATAAAAAAGATATAAAGCTACTGGAGAGTGTCCAGAAGAGGGCTACAAAGTTGGTGAAGGTTTTGGAGGCGAAATCATATGAGGAGCGGCTAAAGTCATTTAGTTTGTTCAGACTGGAGGAGAGTGAGGGGAGACCTCAGTGTGGTCTACAGTTTCCTCAAAAGGGGAGGAGGTGAGGCAGGCGCTGATCTCTTCTCTCTGGTGACAAATGATAGAACCCAAGGGAATGGCAGGAAGATGTGCCAGGGGAGGTTTAGGTCGGACAAGAGGAAGAGGTTCTTCACCCAGAGGGTAGTGGAGCACTGCAACAGGCTCCTCAGGGGGGTGTCATGGCCTGAAGCCTGATAGTATCCAAGAAGAGACTGGACAATGCCCTCAGACACACGGTGTGAGCTGTAGAATTATCACATGCAGAGACAGGAGTTGGATTCGATGATCCTTGTGGGTCCCTTCCAACTCAGGACATTCTAGGATTCTATGATATTTGTTATATCCTGGAGAGACAAAAATGTGAAATTTCTCCTACTCTGGTGTTCATCTACAGGCTTTTCTT
Source organism: Patagioenas fasciata (assembly GCF_037038585.1). Taxonomy (NCBI): domain Eukaryota; kingdom Metazoa; phylum Chordata; class Aves; order Columbiformes; family Columbidae; genus Patagioenas; species Patagioenas fasciata. Next base: position 19,523,912 of record NC_092521.1, read on the forward strand.
TGAGACATCTCTTCCTTCAGCAGCAGAAAGCACTCACATCTAGAGTAGTCATGTGAGGTGCAAAGCACTGACACACAAGGTTAAATTTTTATGGAGGCCATCAAGTGTTCAGATCTTGCCAGTATTACACACTCCGACTGCAACATGGCATGTCCTTATTTCAACATCCAGTAATCCTCTCTATTCACATCTGAAAGCAAAGGAGTGCTTCTGTAAATTCTTAAATAGCTCCATTTGGATTATCAAGAACCTTTTGTCTGTTTTCTGATTAAATATAAAGCATCTACCACTCAGAGAGAATCAGAACATGTGCTATGGAAATGCCAAATTAATTAATTAAATGCCACAGCAAAGGTGCAATAAAAATTGTAAGTGCTTTATATAAATAAAAACCCCTAGGAATTTAAAGCTGTTAAATTAGCCATAACCTTTGCTTGAGTTATATAGCCCTGATCTTCAGTTTTTAATTAAGATTTTGCTTGTGTAATAATTTTCAATATGCTTCTGTTTAATTCAAGAACCAGTTGAAATACTGTACAAAGAAAAAACTGTAATTTAAATTGGAAGATTTGGGTTACATAACTCAAACAAAGGCTATTCTCTGGAAAGTACAATGAGCCCGATCACTTGGTAATCTGGGCTCTTCCAAATAACATGGCTTTTAAATGCAAATTAACATGCCTAGGAGTAAAGAATATCTGTAAAATTGGCAAGTGCATCCTGGAATGATTGAATCCAGAGAGGTATCAGAACATGGACTTTTGGGATAGTGTTCTGACAAAAGGGCCAACTTAAGGCCCTTTGTAGCTTTAGACCTTTTGTCTGAGTAGCCAAGATGTACAGTTTGACTCTGAATCTCTACAGGTCATGCCAGGAAGCAGGAATTTCCAGAGGGTGATTCAAGAAGTTGAGTTACTCACTGACAGTCTCCGTTTTTTCCTGTTTATTATTGATCTCCCAGCTTCAGCACATCAATTAAGCTGCCCAAAATGAGTCAGAAAAATCTAGGCCCAGATCTTTACCAGTGAGACTGACCAGTAGATGAGATGTCTGCCATAGAAAAAGGTGTATTTTTGATCTGGTATCTTCAGAGTGAGATGAGATGGTTTCAGAAGATGCACCCAGAAACCAGTTACGCATTGGTCAAGGACAACTCACTGAATTCACTACAGAGCTGAGGGATGTGTGTGACAACCTTGAAACACTCCCCCCACCCTTAGCAGAACAAAGGACCTTGTTATGCCTTAAACGTTTGGGTTTTTTTACTTTGGGAGGAAAAGACAGATGACACCTTGTCTTATCTTTCCCAAAGTTTTACGTCCATGGAGGCAGACACCTTGTAAGATAAGGGAAATTAACAGTGTTGCTGTAAAAAGTCTCATGGCCTAATTGGGATGATAGAGATGAACCATCTGTCAGACAACCAACTACCAGAAGAAACCACAAATCAATAGCTAGCCCTGACGGGCAAGACAACTCGCTTCTGGTCAGTACCGTGAACTTTCCCCTAGTTTGAAGACCCCAGACCCATTTCCAGAAGAGTCTTCCTAATTAGCATGAAGAGCAAGCAGAGGGAGGAGACGAACCGCCTTCTCCTATCTCGCATGTAAATGAACTGGGTTATAAAGCAACCTCTCCTATGATACAGGTTGGCTGCATGTAAATCTTCAATGCTTCCCCCCCTCCAGAGGTTGTTGCAGGACCGATGTACCTGTGGAGTGGTAGTATCTTACTCTCTCTCTCTCCCTTTCTCTTTCTGATATCTTAGTTTTCCTTCTCTCTCTCTTTTTTCTTGAACATATAAAAGTCATACCATTGTAAGTTCTGCTGCTAAAGTCTTATTAAGTTTTGCATTACAGTTATTAATTGTTGCCAATCCACGGTTTTTAGAAGGGCTTTTGCTGTCAATGTATTGATAAGTTTTGTGTTACTATAACATACTTTTGCAACGTCACTAATCGCTGTAATTTGTATACCACCATGTGCTTTTAGTAAATTCATAATTGGACTCCCAGAGTGCTTGTCCGTCATTCACTTCGCATTGCCACACAGAATTACCTGGAGTTAACTCACACCTGTTGAGTCACACTCATCTGTTGAGTCAGGGCGCGTGTCACGTTCAGAGTTAACTCATCCCTCATCCCATCTGTTGGGCCAGGACAATGTGGTATGGCCTATGGTGACCTATGAAGCAGTAAAGGATGATCAGAACAATGTGTATTTGTCAAAAACCTCTGCTTTTGCCGGCCAGTACTTTATGCACTAATCTAGCACTGGTCTCACTGTCCTGCCTCAGCAATGTCCTTCCTCCCCCATGCCAATGAAAGTCACATATCACTTCTGAGTAACATCCAAACCTAGAAAATACCAGCTGAGAAGCTGATGGTTTTATAACAGTAAGTCTCATTGCAAACAGGAATTAGGGCTAGAAATCCTCTATGCTAGTCTGACTGGCTCCAGCCATTGCGCTGCTGCTGTGTGTCATCTCTGCAGTGAGATGCAGCAGCTGTGTGACAGTGCACAGGACAGGGAGACAAGAACAGACGTGTTAGCTTTTTACACTTAGTTTAGATTCACTTATTTTAAACTGGATTTATCTTGGGGTCTAAGTCCGATTGATAACAATCTCCCTGGTTTTAGGATTCAAATACTCTTCTATTTTATGGGCTTCTCTAATTGTTACCATAAACTCAGGAAGGAAATGCTAGAGATTAGTCACCTTAAACTCATTCCCACCACCAAGAATTCATGTCAGTCAGGAAACATCAATGAGCTACATACAATTAGCATATGAATGTGATTATTTCAATTGTGCTTCTAACATTCAGGTAGAAATAAAATACAAAGTCAACTGAAAGATGTATTGCACAATAATCCCTGACAAACAGCAACCAAGACACATGGCAAAGTAGATTCTACCTTTTAAGGAAAATAATTGTTCACTAGCCAGTTAAGTTGGGATAAGATTTGGTCTAAAGTAAAGTGAGGACTGACTGCCTTTCATCTCAGGAGGGAATAAATGGCTTCTGAGGAGAAAGGGTGATGTGGACTTTAAATCTCTCTGATGGTGTGATTGCAGAGCTCTGATGGAAGCTCTTTTATACACGTGAACTCCTTGGTGAAAAATCTCTCTTTAAGCTTTAGATACATCTTGAAATATATGGCAAGCACAAAGCCATACCTCTTTCTCAGAAGAGAGTAATTCAGCAGAATTTTAACTGCTTTGGTTGCTGCAAATTGAGAGTTGTATTCAGATTTTACCTGGTTGTATAGGCAAAAAATAGCATTAATTGTGAATGCTAGCAGGCAGCAGATAAGCGGGTGTACATATGTCTGCAAGTCAGTGCTTAGAAGTGAACTTTTGCACTCCCAAGCAGAAGTCTGCTACCTGCTATTAATAGATACAATGGCTATTGTCTGGTTGTAAATTTGGATAATGGCTGGACTAAAGAAAAATGACATATCCTGAATCTTCCTATTTTCAGAGATGTGACAGAAGTACCAGTTATGAGGCTGATCAGGCATTGAACTTCTGCACGTAAGCTACTTAAGACTGGGAAAACTAGGGGCTTGGGGCTGAAAGAAGGGTTTCTGGAAAGAAGATGTGATCTCAGAAAGAAGAAGGGGCCCAAAAGTGACAAAGACGCTGGGTGGAAGAAAGATTGTGGAAGCTGGGTGAGATTCTAAAGACAGGGAGATACGACGAGACACATGCAGGGGTATGTCCCAGGACCTTGCCCAGTAATTCCCAGAATTGATAACTGCACATCATGAACAAACACAACTTTGTTCCTAGTGTTCCTGGACTATCAACGACCTCCCTGTTGGGAAAGAAAGCGATGACCTACTGAACATAATGGGGGGAGAGCAAGTGAGTGTGAGAGATAATCAAGTAGGGTAAAAGCTCTAATCTTGTTGGTTCTTAAGTAAAGTGCAGCACTCAGATCTATTACAGGCTGCTTTTCACTCTGTGTTACTCATGACACTTACCCCAGCTTGAGTCAAGAGTGATGTGAATAACGAAGTAACAAATAGCTAAGCACCTGGCAGATCTCCATGGACACCTTAAGACATACCACAGGTCCTCAGTAGCTCCTCCATTATAGTCAAAGAGCGACAGACTGTGTCCCCATCTGAGATGGATGGGGCCACTCTCCACTGTCTGTCACCCAAAAGGCTCTCTGAGATGTTTTAAGGTAACAGAACACACAACTCAACTCTGAAGGTCACAGGAAGAGTTTCAGAGCAATAGAAAGGTGCAAACTCTTCCTTTTCTGAATTACTAATAACATTACATCTTTCACACAGCCCTGCATTTATGGGAATATAACATTGCTCTTGCAGTTCCAAAAATACAGCACTAAAGCAAATTACAATCAAACTTTTTTTAGACTTCTTAATGGACCCATTAGGGATCCATTTTCTTAACAGAGGTGGATGACAGATCTGCTGGTTGATGTCATTATAACACCTGAACTTTGGCCACACTTTGTTCAAACTCTTCGTCTGTGCAAATTCTGTGTGACGAGTCCAAAGCCAGGAAGCAGCTGAGCGTGTGGTCACAGACTGACATTCAGCATTTCTAGTGTGTAAGAAGAGATGGTCAATTCTCAATGGACCTGGGTGCCACAAACTATGCTTAGGAAACCTTTTTGACAACGTTCAAAAGCCTCAGCTGTACATGTCCAACACAGCAGCATATCTTACACCTTTGAATGCTGCAGTTCTCTGGTTCTACATGCTTCGATATGCAATAAGGCCATAATATGTGTTTATGACAACAGTGCGCACTGAGCTGAGGACTGTGATATCAAAGATGAAATATTTTTACTTCACTGCATGATTAAAAGTCTTGAGGAAAAAACAGAGTTATACAGGACCATCACCAACCTTTCATGTGTATTTCTCACATAAAGATAAAGGTTACCTCAGTATGTTGCCTCTGGACATGTTCTGCCAGGTTGCTATAGCAACCTCTGCTATGTAAATTAGCACAAGATTTTTAGATTGTTGGATTTAGAAAAAAAAAAAGAAAAAGAAAAAACCAACCTGGGAATAAGAGCTGAAGTGAAAAATAAGCTGGAGAAGCACCTAAAGGGACCAATTAGTAGTTAGTCGTGGTCCACTGGCAACTAGATACTAAATTATTTTTTAAACTACGGTTTTCAACATGATTCCATTTTCCCCTTACATAGTCTGTACTGGCAAAGGTAATGGCACTTAGGATGAAGAAATTCCCTTTTAGGCTTAAAGCCAGTTTAAATAATACATTTATATCACACAAGTACAAAAGTACAGAAGTACAATATCAGTAAACTTAAGACACGTGAGAACCTAAAAGACCAAATGAGGAACAACAGAAGGGAAATACCTAATTCTAAGAGTAACCCAAAGTTGCTGAGTGCTCTAAACTTGTGGAAATCTCTGGAAGGTCATTTTTAACATTCTGCTCTGCTTACAGATTGCTCATTAAAATAGCAATGTGACTGTCTGGGGATTTGTTTTCTAATCAGCCTCCACATTTCAAAATGGACCGTGAATTTCTGAATTTTCTGTGTCTGATCCAAAGCATATTGAAAGGCACCTGCTGCTGACCTTAGCTGGTTTTGAATTAATCCCTAGTATATTTAGGGATGATCAGATAGTTTACAGATAGTGATGACCTATTGGGTCAGAGATCCCCAGCCTCATTAGTGATTCTAAGTGAAATTATTAGGTGTACAGATGGCATATGGTAAAATGCCATAGCCTTCTTTCCAGAAGAGAAACAGACCAGTCAGAAAGTAAGATAAAATGTAGCAGGGTGGGGGGAGGGCAGTTTTCCGTTTTCTATGTAAAAGCAATATGTCTGTGGTTCCCTAATGGTAATTTCCCATTTTAACTTTTGCTATAATTACGACAAGAATATTACACAGCAATAAATGAAAAAGAATGTATTTGCCCTTGTGAATTGGTTATCAGGTGATACGGACATCATGAGCGGAAAAGTAGGTGATTCAAAGGACTATCTGTCTGATAATACTTGTCGATTTATGAAACATTTCAAAGCTCTTATATTTAGACCATTTGACAGCACAACGCACTTGTTCCCAATAGAAAACATTTCAGATGGAAGGTTATGCTGAACTAGCTCTTTCACAAAAGTCTGTTTTTCATCAAAAAATAGGCCCTTTAAAGATATACTTCAGTGTTTTTGCCAGGAATTCAAAAATGTTATGAGAAAACCCACAAGGGATAGGAAAAGTTAAAAAGAACAACAATTTTCCTAGTGAAACAATTTGAACAAAAACACATCTTCAATGAGGACTGTAATAGAAAATACAAGCTTTGATGTGTATATATCCATCTTAATGATGCATGAAAAACCATTCAGATACAGAGTTTTGGATTAGGTCATAATAAATGTGAGGTTGCTTTTTTCAGAGAATTTCATAGCAAATTATTTTTTGAATTTTGTTTTCCCATTACATACACAAGTTTTGCCTACATCATTTTTTCCCCTGAAATATGATATAGACTATACTCTAGAAATATAGACTATACAAAAACAAAATTGAGATTACAAGGGCAAATGCAAGCAGTTGTTAAACAAAAAAATTCACAGTAATATTTTATTTATTTGTATTTTGCTTGACTTACATGTTCAATATTCTTGGTAGAAAAACTGTGTTTATTAAAGATCTTTCCTGCTATTTTAATTAGACGCTGAAAGTAAAATTTTCACTTAGATTATTTTATATCACCAGGAAGACTGATTGGGAAGGCACTAAAGCTTACACTGAACCTTTTTTTTTTATTTTCCAGGTCATACATAAATGAAATTTTCATCTTAAATAAAAGCTTTATCAACATTTACCTACTACCATTATCTATTATTATTCTTCCTTCTGCAGCTATTGTCTCTTTTTTGCTATACGACCTGAATATATGCCATCTGCATATCAATAATCTAATAACGTCAGAGCCCAATCAGTAAAGATTTAATCTATTTTCAAATATAGAAGTTTAAATTTAATTTTACTTTTTTCATTAAAAAGATTATCCAAAAATTACTCTTTACTCTCATTAGATAAGAAAGGATAGGATTAGATAGGAAACAAATTAGATGAGACTACTATCTGGTATCTGATCAAAAGTTCTGATTTTTCAGCCTACTGCTTTGTTTGTACACTGGACTATCATAATAAAGAAAGAGAGGGGAACAATCAAAAAGTAAAGGAGCTTTTTGAGGAAAACAAAAACAGAAGACATTCTTATTTTTTATTACAAATGTAAAAATGAAGAAATGGACATTTTCTTCTAGGTATTTGCATGAAAAGGCAGGACAGAGAACTTAGATGCTTCAAATTTTTGTCAAATGACTTACTTAAATAGCAACCCAGCATGAAGGGCTTTGGAATTGGAAAGAACAGGCTAGGAAACTGGCATGAAAGTTTTCAGACAGCAAGATGAGTGCCTGGAGAAGGAACTTTGAGATTTATTTTGGCCTTTTAGAAAGATACCGGCACACATAAGACTAGCATCATAAATTATGAAAATCACATTTTTGAGCACATCAAAACTAGGTTTATGTTTCAATCAGCAGCAAATCAAGAATGATGACATTTGTCATCATCCATGCCATTATTCATGACACCTGATGACATTTTGTAGGTGAAAGCATTTGACATTGGTTTGGTAAGGCAGAAGCCAAGCCCCAGGTGGTCTGTTCATCTGAGTTCAGATGACTGGTCAATTATAATCAAATCCCATCTCAGGGCTTCAGTGACACACTGCAACTTCCTGAGTATACTCCTGGACCTAAAGAGTTCTGAAGGTAGAAGCCAACATCCAATTGAGCTCATCAGACTTGGAGCATGCTCCACTGAGGATTCACATTATATTGAACAGAAATTCTGGTACTTTTCTACATGAATATGGACTGCTCCAAAGCTTCTAAAGCACCTGTTTTCTCACATTCACATAAGCCCTACAGTACAGCTTTGATGAAGTCTCTAAATATGTGAAGTCTCTAAATTTTATTCCTCTCTTTTCATTTCCCCACCTGTGCCACTGAACACACAATTACCTCAGATCTTTGATAGCTATCCTGAATGTCATTACGAAGTCAGGTAAAGAGGAAATCATGGTATACCACACTGTTAATAAGCTAAAGCAGGTTCTGACTACATCTGCATTCTCTTTGCTGTTCAGATATGCAAGTAAAAACTGTTCTCAGCTAATCATTTAAAAGCCATAGCTCATTCTATCACTCAAGGTACTCACTGATCCAAAGCCCACAGCAATCAAATAAAGGTAGTGCTAATAAATGCAACACTAATTCCTTCTTCCACGCTTTGAGGAACACTTCCTGTCAGCTTCATATCCTGCATGTTGCCAGTCATAATCTCCTTTTCCGTATGGCCCCATAATCGAATTTGAATTAATGTGATCAGTGATCCTCTGCAGGATGGACTCCTGACTTGTGAACGTCTGCTGCTTATTAGCAGAGGTCCTCATGCAGGATGGGAAGCTGGGAGAGGTCAGTGCTATGCTCAGTTGATTTAAATATTAAACATTCTGTTCGTGACATCCTCTTCTCTGACTGGAAATCAATGGAGCTTTACTGCTGCGAAACGAATAGGCTATCTCCAAAAATCAGGTTATTTTCTGTGCACAATTCAATTAAAATAGTACAATGAATTATACATAACCAGTGAACAAGATGTTTGACATGGTCATAGAGCTGCAGATGAGATTTGGTAGGTGACCTACAGGCTCAGATACTCCTCCATGCACAGAGTTCCAGCTCTCATTGCAGATTATGATATCCAGCAGACCTCACTGCTCTCCTTGGATCAGGCCCCTGAAAGCCCTCCTTCTGTGTTCATAATTAATACATTCTATATGCAACAGAATAACATGTAGGATTAGCAGCTTCCTTTTTATATACATGATTGTCTCACAACTAAACAAAGCATTTATTACACCAGAAAAAGGGTAAGGCTGGTATTATAGCAAGGTATTATTTTCTCCCCTTGTTTCTGCTTCGATACAGCAAAGATAACTTATTTAAATAAAGATTAAAAAGAAGTACATTTAATTGCATTCCAATTAAATATCCCATGATTTAACACATAAACTCAATGCTACCATCTTTGTTTTAATACAGGTAGGGCAGAAGACTCTGACCTAAGTTCCCACCCCACTAAGTCAAATTTAACTGTAAAATAAGAAACTGTAGTGGCACAAGGTGCTAAATCTCAAAGGCAGAAACACTAAAGAGAAGATGGGAAGGATTATTATTAACCCTTGCTTAGGGTTTGGAATCTGAGACATAAAAAATTATCCAAGGATTTACAAGGCTGTTTTTATACCCAGATACTCAAGCCAGACAGAGAAGGCTCAGAATTACTGAATAAGTTTCTGTTAATCACAAGATACTTCTAGTTCTGAACGGATGCATAGTAACTATTTTTGCATCCTTTTCTAGAAATCTCATTTTATACTTAACTGAAACGATTCAGCGTCTGGACAGATAAGATGTTAGCCCTTCCAATTCAGGCAACAAATGACAGAGGTGGTTTTACCATCACCTGCCCAGGGGTGAAAGCTTACGTGTGTTGACCCTAGATTTCACACAAGTCTTGTTACTTTTACAATAAACAGACTTATAAAAAAAAACAGCACTACTCTTTCAGATATACACATGTTCTACACCTAACACAATACATCTCTAGACCTGATAAAGTTACAGGCATTCTTACAGTAGATGTAATAAAAAATACCATACTATCAGTATAAATTGGGGGACAGAAGAATGAAATCCCATAAAACGTTGCATTTTTTTTTCATGAGACTAACACTTCTCCTTCCATAACTCTGAATTCATAATATATGTTATATAATTTGCTACATCAAACCACTTTTGCAGCAGAATGTCTAGCTGTGCTCTCAAAACAAAATGTTTCATAGGGGAACAGTGCTCCCCAGTGACAAAAGAAAGGAACTGTTTTAGTCATAAAAGAGAGAACTACAGTCTCCTTTATTTTTTAAGCTTTACCTTCTTTTTTTCCCAAAGTGATTAGTAGGATTCTCTTCCACATATAATAGTCATATTTTCACTTCCAGGTTCTTATCCCTTTTCTTAATGAAATATGTCTTACAAGGCTAATTGTTTATACATAGAGTTCTCCTTGAAATTCCCACAGCTCTTCTTTTCAACACCAGGATAAAAACAGAAACTTATGCCAACTGAAAGCATTTATTAGCTAAATCAAGTGAGTATTAGAAAAGGTTTATCTGCAAAACTACTGATCCTTTATATTCTTGAACATTTTAAACCTATGACTCTAATTAATCATTATAGTTATTGGAAGTAGCCAGTGTAGTTTGTTTTACATTTTATTGAGAAACAAATTCCTGGAGGATTTTCAGCTAAAGGACTACAGAGGTTATACAAATTTTTGTAATCACATACACTTATAACGTAAGAGACAAGAAAAGGGATAAATCTTTCTTTTCATGTTATTCTTGTCTCTTTGTAAGGGAAATATTAGGAATTCGTTAAATCTTCATTGCTGTATGTCAGTACAGCAGAGAGATGGGACAAGACTCAGCATTTTATCCATCTATAAGCTATATGTCTAGTAACCTCAGGATCCTGTTGTACTCAACGGAGGGACACAGCTGTATCATCCTTTTCTAAGAGGTGAGAGGAATAGTCTTCCAGAGATTATTGTCATCTCTACTGAATACAGAATAAGCCTACAATACTAATGCAAATGTCCATCCTATAGATTACGACCTAGATGTAGATTATGATAGTTGAAATGAGCCTACACCACGTTGGTAGACGTGATTCAAGATTTGTTCCTGATTCAGACTAAATAAATACTAATGTGGACACACTTGATGTTGCATGGGTATTGTCATATTTTGTCTTTAAACTGCTGATTGCACATTTGGAAGCCATCAAAATTTGGAGAATGGTGATGCTCTTTTTAGTTCATACAAACATCTATTCAAACAGCTTTTAAGAATCAAGATTAAAATCCAAAAATAACATCCACCACCATGTATGTGTATTACACAATATCTTTGCTTTGCAGATGGTATTTCTATAGAAAAGTTAGTTAAAGATCTTACATACATCTGTTACTTTTCCAACTTCTCTTTTTAAAGACAATTTGAAACGTTAAAAACAGGCCTTGTGATGTCTGCCTTTAAAGCTACTAGATGGTAATCTGCATTACAGAGCATAACTAAGAGGTCATATATTCATTTTCTGTCTGCTTTATGATGTTACATACGATGTCAGCTAGAAAATATGATGTATATCTAAAATGTGTACTGACAGTTTCACAGACTCTGGGTGTATTTTTTACAAAATCCCTTGCCTACTTCTCTCCAAATGAGAAATGTTCCACAATGCTCATAACAATAATATATGGCAAAAAGCTTGTGTTCTGCAGATCTAATGCATTTTAGTTGACAGTAGTGTATTTCAAATGTCTCTGTATACACAATAATGCTTGATGGCTTGAACTCCAGCAAAAAGAATATTTTGTGTGATCAATCTGCAGAACTATAAAAAAACTTTTTATGACTAAATAATCATATCTTCTTCCTAACCTATTAGCTATGAAGAATGTATTTTAATTGCAAAGTCAAGATTATACTTCCAGTGTCATTTAGAAAAGTAAGGTTGTTTTAGTCACAATGTTGTAAGGACAACAGAGAAGCAAGATTTACAGGGTGATATAAGGACATAAGAGGCAAGAAGTACTATCATCACACCTATGCTTGCAGTGCTCACACCTGTTTTCTGTACTAGATGAACTGGCCTAGTCTAGGTACATCCATACTTTCACTCTCCAGAACTGTGGCCACAAGCAATCTTTTCTTTGAAAAAAATCCTTAGTCCCTGCAAACTCCCATATTGTACCTGAGTATTGTTTAGGGAAATGATCACGAGTCCACGGCCAAAAGTGACCTAGGATCCACCCCAACAACTTAACAGAAAATACAATCATAAGGCAAACAGCAGTTCTACACCTGACACTGTTTAACTTCTGAGTATAGACTTACCTGCACAGTGATACAGTTTTTAATACCTGCACAGTAGCCTCAGTCTATATGGAAAACCACTTTGAAGAACAAGTCAATGTTCAGCTGACAGATCTTTCTTTGTGAATACTCAGCTGGTTGAAAGCTATTGACAAATAAATCAAGAAAGTTGTTCAAACTTATTCCGAGACTTTTTCTTTGAAAGCTCTTTTTCTCTTCTCCTCTTCTATCCCCTTCTCCCTCTTCTTCTCCCTCTTCTGTGAATATTTCAGTGAGTTTAGTTCAGTCTCCTTCATCCCTGCTTTTATCCCTTCGGTATGAGTTATCACACTTCACCTCCTAAGTTTGGTTATACGCGTGTATAAAATGCTTTACTTTAAATAGCGGTTCCAACATCAAAAAAGAGAAAGATCTTTTCCATTCACAAAGAAGTATAAGAGAAAGAATAACACCTTAAGACTGTCAGATAACTTACATATCTTTTAACAGTATCTTAGAAATATGCACCAGGAAAAAAAAGAAGAAAAGAAAAGAAAAAGAAAATACAAGAATCCAGACTTGGGTATTCTTTGCAGATCTTATTCCCTGAATCTCTTTAAGTTCACTGATTCCTTTGTAATATTACAAAAGTAAATACTCTTCCTTTGAAGAAATCTACACTACAGAGTTGTCCAAGATCTCTAGTGAGAGTTTCAAAATCTGCAACCATAATTCTAGGAAGAGAATAGCTGATCCCAAAGTACTGTATATTTTTTCAGCACAGAATCAAGACTATTGTGGAAATTCATTAATGTACAGCATCAGTCACTGTGCTTTTGTTGCAGACATAAGATAAATTTGCATGTCATCTGTAATTTTTGACCTAAAAATGTTACAGAACAACTAACTTGTTCCCATCTAATGTATTCACATATGGTGAATTAAAGCAGGATGGCTGAAGGTTATTTTTTCATTTTCTGGGTACTGTGATGATATTAAACAAGTCTTGCACAAAACTAAAGAGGAGTTATATTTAAATTTTGACTTCCACTGTTTTTGTTCATAGAAAAAAATATTTACCATCCAGTCTTTGAAAATACAATACCAATTTAGACAATAAGGCTTGGGACCAAGGTTCATCTCTACCTGTATCTGCAGGATCCTTAGTCCTGCTTCAATGTAATTTTATTTCCCCTTAGTTATTTGTGTGGAACACTGATGGTCTAACCCTGGTAAATTTAGTCTCTTATTAAAAAAGTGTCATGTCAATTTAAAGTGACTTATTACACCACCCAGGAATATTTCTTAGTACTTGCTCTTCAATTTGGTGGAATCAGATCTTGCTTTGTAAGTCACCACTGACCTCCCATTGCCCTGTGAGTCATGTTTGGGCAATCATTTTGGTAAAATCCTAACTTCGGAATTTTTAACCACTTTCAGTTTTTCACTTTCCTTCCTCAGAAGAAGTCACTTATTCATCTAATTCATTTCTCTTTAGGTGTTCGTCTTTCCCCTGACCAACGTGGGCTGACATCTCACAGGTAATAGCTCAGTTTCAGGGCCATCTTCGCAATGGTTTCCTAAGTTATTAAAGGGATTGCAGATAATAATCACCTTTTTGCCTCTCTTCATGCTCCATAACCACATACCTAAATGGTCCATTTGTCCTTAGCCTCATCCAAGTTTGAAATTCTACAAGTCTTTACTCACACAGTCTCCTTCCATTATTGCCTTACTTCTTCCTACATATTCTCCATTTCAATTTTCTGCCTGTACTGCATCCCCCAGCTGCAGTTCTCCTAGCTTTCAAAGTCTATAGTACTTGACAACTACTGGTAGCCGTGAGTGACACAAACCTTTTTGAAGTTATTGAGAAATTTTGCTTATGCTTCGTAGTGGTGGAAAATATAGAGAATTTTCTTTTCTCTTTTCTTTTCTTTTCTCTTTTCTTTTCTTTTCTTTTCTTTTCTTTTCTTTTCTTTTCTTTTCTTTTCTTTTCTTTTCTTTTCTTTTCTTTTCTTTTCTTTTCTCTTTTCTCTCTTCTCTTCTCTTCTCTTCTCTTCTCTTCTCTTCTCTTCTCTTCTCTTCTCTTCTCTTCTCTTCTCTTCTCTTCTCTTCTCTTCTCTTCTCTTCTCTTCTCTTCTCTTCTCTTCTCTTCTCTTCTCTTCTCTTTCCCTCCCATTCACTCCTCATGCTAGTAATACCACCAAAGTTTTCTGCTATGGGATTTTCCAGTTTTCTGTCCGTATCCTTAAAACTATTACTCATAGATCATTAGACAGATATAGTATTTTGAAAATGCTGTTCCTAATCTTATAGGGAAAGGTTACAGAGGTTTTATTCCTTAGGATACTCTGTGCATTGAAAATCATATGAGGTATACTGAGGTTTACACTGTCTTTTGATTACTAATTTATATACACTTTGTTTCTTCCATGTCTTCTCTTTACTTTAAAGTCTTCATGTTGTGTATATTTTCATTCCATCCTCTGTATTCTGACTAGTTCAACTGCAGTTCTGTTTGGATTTCTTTTGATTTTCAGCCTTGATACTCACATTCATATTTCTGTGCCAAAGGCTAGAAAACTCTTAAGTTAGAAATTTTAACAGTAAGTCAGAACTATCAGAGAAAGTTTTTACATTTTTAAGTATTCTGAGGAGGTTTTGTTAAGGGTAAAATTGAAATATGTATCATATTCAGTTCTTAAAGTACTTCAGCACTTGCACTATCAAATCCCATTGTCTTGCAATTAGACTGAGTCGCTGAAGCGCCTGCAGCAGATTTAGAAATGCAGCACAGGCTCCAGAGTCACTTAGTGAATATCTGTACTGGAGATGAACTATTCATGCCCCAAAAGCTGCAGAGATCTACTGAGGTTCATTTATTCCCTTTCTATTAAGCTAGTCTTTGTAGACCACCGTGCTGCTATGGTTTAACTGTTTATACCCGTTCGTGTTTATTTTGCATTACAGTCTGAAGTGCAAATGACTCTTCATCTGTAATAGACTGGAATAGATGCTATGGTCAAAACAGCTCAGAAGTACATTCTGCACAAATTCTTTACTTCTCACGTTGAAGAGGTGATATTCTCGAAGTGCTGAGAGCTAAATGTCCTTTGACAGGAGCAATTCTCTTTGTGCACACATAATTTTCACACAAAATGAAATTCATATATGAGCAGTGTTTGATTTCTACAGCACTTGAATCCCACTCATGGCCATGCATACAATGCTGAACTGTAGTTTTAGAGTTTTAAAAATCCATTTAGGTAATAGGAGGAAGAATATTCATTCCTATTAGACTCCTGAAGACAGAAGTACCACATTGCCCTACAGGCAGTAGAGCTAATGAAACCTGACTTCTTATATATTTGAGTCCTATTTCCTTTATGTCACCTACATCAGCCCAGTAAAATTACCTCTGCTCCTCACCAGATCATTCCGTATGAAATATACGTACGAGAACAACATGCACTAGTCTTGAACTACATGCAGATGAAATGGCCGCCTGCTATGAAAGAGAAAGTGTAATGGCTGATTTCACTATCTTGGCCTCAAGAGAAGCACTATTTTTGGCCTTTCTCCATTACTCAGTCACCCTTTCAGTAAATTTGTAGGGACATAATTATCTTCAAGAATTCTACCCATCTGTCAATGAGACTAAAATTAGCCAATATATTTCAAAGTTATCAAGAGGGGACTGACATACAAACCAAGTGGAACAGAGTTCAAATTAATCTCATTTCATCAGGAAAACATGCTAAATTTTCCATTCATATTAATGGTCATCAGGAATTCTCCTGAGCACAAACATGGTGTAAAATGTTCTAGTAAATTGAACCAATCAATCAGGCTTCAGCTTATGAGGGATGAATACTGAGTTTATCTATAAAGTGTCATAACTTTAAAAACAAGCAAATAAACAAACCACAAATAAAACCTGAGTGTCAGTATGTGCTCAATTACCCTTCCCAACGTATTGAGCTCCTGAATAAGTTATTCACCCACAGTTCCTGAAGTGCAATATTTTTCTGACAACAAAACAATAAAATAATACCAGAACAGGTTTTTTTCCCTGTTCCCTTACCTAAAAGCTCTTCATGTTTTATTTATATTTTTGCCATCCTAAGCAACAGAAAATCGAGCATTCACTGTGTGCATTTCCAAGAAGAAAACTGAAGATGCAGCTCCCAGAAGCCTCTGTGTTAACATTTAAAAATTGAAAAGCCATAGATATAACACAGCCTATTGGGAGCTTCCTCTTCTTGTTCTGTTGAGAGAAATACGATGAACATTTGGTTGAAAGGTCTCTGATAGGAAAGGAAAAAAACCAAAAAGCTAACAAGGAAGGAAAAAAAAAAAAAAACTGTCACATACTAGAACAGAGTACCACCCATTTAATGTCTTTCAGTCATCTTTGCCTTTAGCCATCAAGCATTTCTGAAGGCAGTAGAGCAAAACCAGGTCTCCTTGCTTGGGGTAAGAGAAGTTCTGTTTGTAGAAGTACAGAGGTGTATGGCATGTATCACAGAGAACTCGATGCAATTGGCATGAAACTATGATTTTCCAAACCAAAATAAAGTTTAATCAGAATTTTTATTCAGGATTGTAGCATTTCATCAGCATTTGGGAATCCTATATTTTATTTCCTTAGGTGGCCTAGGATATTGAAATGTACTCTAAAATATAATTTAACAGGCTTATTTTTTAGTACATTGTCATTCTAGTTCACCTGTTATTTTTAAAATTTAATATTTTCTTGATAAATAACATCTGCATCATCAAGATTAAGCAACAGGATATTGCCAACACTAAATGAAGCATGCTTTCAAAGCAATATTTTTTTGTAAAATTATATTCCTTAAAAGCATTCCTTATAAACCTGTTGGGTTTTTCTTCTTCTTTCAGCAAGTTGGGTTTTGGAATGTAAAAATTCCAGTCAAGCACAGATTTTGAGTTTCAGCAAATTCTATGTCTGAAAATCTGTAATTCTGTTGCAGAGGGCAGTGACGGGCAAGGACAACATCCAGGACATTATGCTGCCCTTATAGGAGACAACGTAGACTACACTGAGTCCTCCAGGAGAAAGGGTGCTAGCTCAACTCTGAAAACAGCAGAGTGAAAGGACACGGGGAGGGGTGATGTGGAGAAGAAAGCGGTAGAAAATAAAGAAATTGAGATTTGAAACCAGACAGAAATGAAGAAATTCATTTTCATGTGGGAAAAAGGTAAAATGTGTGCAACCTGAAGCTGAGCTTAAAGAGCGTAAAAAAATACATAGATTAGTTTGGCTGGCACAATGAGAGGTAAAAATATCGCAGGTGGCAACAAGTAATTACCAGAGGAAAAAAATGGGAAACAGTGCCCTGGAAATACTGATTACACACGGTGATAGCTAAACACAGCACAGGGGTTCATAAAAGTCTTGCTACAGGAAGAGTGGTGCTGCAAGTGAAATGAAGCTTTTGCAAGAGGCTTGGAGTTAGAGGTCAAATAATAATGCGCTTTTCTCCACTATCAGCATTTTTCACAAGTGCAGTTAGTTAATTTACTGGGAAGCTCATTCAGGCCTCCCTCACCACCATGAGTTCAAATAGCCAAGATGCTACAGGCATTTTACCTTCCTTTTTTTTGAGACTAACTTCAAAACAGCCAACTACAGGACTGCTAATTGTAAATGCTGCAATGATAACCAACCAGGCAAGGTCACAGTGTGTCCCTGTGCAAACTGACAGTGATACATCCCCTGTCCTCGCAACTGCCCTGTCCCCTGACCACAGTGTGGGCACTGAAGCATTCACTCCTCTGGAGGCTGGAGTGAAGAAGGTGAGGAATCTTCTGGCAAAATATTTATCATAAGAATGTGATTTTTTTTTCATATATTAAACTGAACTGTTTAATATTAAAAACCTTTCAGTCCTGATTTACCCCATATATCTAGAGTGTGATCAAAGCTACCCAAGTTAGGAAACTATTTTCTCTAAACTCCCTAGACAACCAGTGGAGTTGAATTCACTTTTGGTCTTTCGGAGGTGCCTACCTTTCTCTATTGCATACAAATGTAACCAAAGACTCGTCAGATGGTGATGGACACATTTGTGGCCACACTTAGGTGAGCAGAAGCCCTGCGTTCCCCTCCAGTTCCACAATATTAATGTCGATAAACACTAGCAAACAAAATAAGTTCATTAAAAATTTATAATTATCACAATTATTTCAGAATGTAGCATGAAGCACAGGCCATCCAAAGATATGTCTATTAATAATCTGATATAGTACAATGGTAGTTTATTTTTTTTAAATCATGCAATTCTTAAAATCTAATGTTCCTTCTTTCTCCTAAGAAATGCTTCCACAGTCACAAAATTTGCAGCAGATGTGAAACATGTCTGCATTTGAGCACTCTGTACTTGGAGCATGAGAAATACTTCAAAACTCAGAGTAATTTCCTTAATTATTGATGAACAACAGCAAGTTTTGGTTCATTCTTTCTGATAAATATATTTGTAGATATTTATGGGCATAATATATGTTTTTTACCACTGTGGGACTTGGGTCTCTCAAACCGATGAGCAAATAATAGGGATATGATATTCATCATTCAAATGGATTCACCAAGTCTCAGATTTATCTAGTGAAAAGAATCTGTCTAGGCTATTCTAATGATAAAGGGGAAAGACAATTGAAGGGGAAATTTTAATTGTAACTGTTTAGTAGTGGTAATTTGTGACAAAGGAATGATCTGGCAAAGAGGGCAAGAAGGTCCATCTACAAGAAAGGCCCACCTACAAGAAAGGGTTTAACTGGTTGGAAGCAGGAATGCCAGGCTCCTTGCAAGGGAATGAAGTTTCTCTTGATGACAAGATTAGAAACAGCCTCAGCACTGTGTTGGAGCCATTCTGGGACAAGAGTAGTTGGGGGCCTAAGCTCAGAGGCCAACTTTGGGCAGCAGAACTGGGCGAGGGGATGGACCCCACAGCTGGGCTGAGGTGCCCCATCTTGGGTCTGGTGCTGGTGCAAGTGTATATAAGGAGTCTGCTTGTGACACATCTTCTCAGAATCCATGTAGAATCACATACTGTGGTAGGACTCTGCCCAATACATTGCTCATTAATTTTTTCTTTTATATTTAAGCAGAAATGCGTGTTTAATTTGCCTCAAGGGATACTGCAAAAATGCTGCAACACAAGCTTCTCCAAAGGAAAGTTTTATACAGTGGAGGATTTTCAGCTAGTTTTGGTTATAGCTGTTCTCTGGATGGAGAAAACAGTCCAGTTTGTTAGCCTGTGAAGCAAGAGTTAGCATTTGTGAATCCCCCATCTAAATTTATGTAGTTCTGCAAAAGATCTGTTGAAGTTTAGCCTTACTATAAAAATAAACAGCAAAATCATGTTTTAGTTATGTGCAGGTAATTTTAAAATCGCAATATTTTTTTAAATAAAAACAGGATTACCCTGCAAGTAGGATGAGATCTTGGGAGCTAGGTATCAAACCTGGATACTGAAGAGAACAGAGGGTCTGTGGGTTGGCTACTGGATGGGCCAGGAGGTCCCGGGCAGCTCTTGGGGAGACCACGGAGTCTGGGGGACAACTAAGAGACCCATTTGTATGTGTGTGTGTCTGAGCATGAACCAAGAAAGGCCAGGGCACCCGGGGCCAGCTGACAGGGAAGTATGAAAGTATAAGGCTGGTTACTGGAATGATCCACAATGTGACTTCAGACCATGCAGTCATGTAATATCATGGTCATGTAACATCTAAAGTATTCGTACTCCTCATGTAAAACTATTTTATATACTAGATGTTGTGGGGTTTTTTTTGTTTGGTTGGGTTTTTTCCATTCAGTTTGTCAAGAAGTGTTTCTAACTGTTGGAACAGATCCAGTTCAGTCAGCTCCAGAACTTTTCCCCATGTTATGCAGCTCCTTTGTATATGGAATACAGAACAAGTAAACTACCCTAGCAGGGGACTACACTGATGCTTTTGAGGGAAATCTGGTGCTTTCCCATTCCTCCTCCATTCTCATTTGCTATACATCTCAAAAGTATTCTTCCTAAGTCTCCAAACATGCCCATTTTCTACTATACTCCATCGTAAAGGAAAAGTTCTGTGTCGATGAAGGATTCCCAGGGATCACTGGAGTAACAGGTTTTCCATACATGTACATTGTTATTTAAAGCAAAGTAAAATACAGCAACATGCTAGAAAGGTTATTAAGCTTTTGAAGTCTGAACTGCACAAGCCCAGGAAAGGGCACTAAAGGAGAGAACAATTATTTTAGCTTGCTTATCCTGTGCACTGGTAGCAGCTATGCTTGGCAACTGGTTTTTGGAGACTGCATTATCACAGAAGTGCAGAGACAGCACTGCTTACAGCCCTATTTATCTTAACGCCAGTATTATTTCTCTTAGTAGTAAGAAAAAGTGTTTAAAAACGTGGATACAATTCTTTTTCATTTGAATCAGTGATAGCTATAACATATACATCCATTATGGAACAGAAATTAAGTATCATTGTAAAGCAATTGACAGCATTGCCTTCCTGTAGTTGAGAAACTGAAGTCAGAGTAATTTTCTACTTTCAGTCTTGTCATCAGGCCAAAAGTAAGTCTTGCATCTTGCATGCTACTAACTTTACACTGAAAATGCATTTTTCATTTTATCTGACACAGTCATCTCTCATGGATTGTCAAAGACTGTCTGTCTCCTTTTCAGAGTAACAATCTGCTACCCTACTGTCAGCACTCTCTACTCCCACCAATGTCTAATTAAGATTAGCCTGTCTGAATGCTTCCTTTCACCTCTACAAAATTTGAAATAAACTCGTTCTACATGAAAAGAGTTCACAGAGGAATGTAATTAAATCCTTTAATAATAATCCCTTTATTTAAGTCAGTGCAATTTCTCATGAGAACACGACCTGCACTTCACAATTTGAAGAGTCCTGGTAATTACTCTGTGTGAGAAACCACTGTGCCCACACAAAGCCTTCTCCAGAATGGAGACATATGAGAAGATTTGGCCTGATCAGTACTTGGATAACATATGTGAGTAAACACTGACTGCACTTGCATCAGGGATTCATTCACTGAATTGATTTCTACATCAGCTAAGCCTTAAAATGATGTCTTAGGGTATGCTGTTCTTGAAGATGCTGCATTCAGATAATGAGATTTTATTAAAGACAGGAGATATGAGCAAAACAGATGAAGTGAGGTGGTTTACGTCCTTTTACGTCCTTACAATCTCTCTGTATTTTCCCTTGCATGCAGGATTCTTCCATGGTCCTAGTCTTACACCAACCTGCAAAGCTATTTTCCCTGGTAAATAGCATTCACATTCCACTCTAGAATCGACTACTCCTGTTTGATGGACACTGTGCTATTTCCATAAGAAGTCTGCTGACTGCTATATGATTGTCTAGGGTGAAATGAGATATATAGACACAAAACATCAAACAGAATACTTTCACCTGAAAAGAGCTTTGATAATTTTCTGTGGTGAGTGCCTTAACTTCCGATTACCAAAATCCTCCTTATGAGAAATGCTTATAAATTCCATACAGTACTTTCAATATTTTTCTTAATACTTCTGGGACATCTACACTAGTAAATAAACAATGCCAAGGCAGAGTTGGGCACTGAAAGGCTATGATTTTTAATACTGTTGTTACAGTGGTTCCTGGCACACTTTTAGCCTAGGTGAATTAGTATTCTTTAGAAACAATTCACAGGCACAGTTTGTGAATTAGCCCATTCAAGGTCCCCTTCCAACACACAGTTTGAATGTAGCAACCCTGAACTGGAAGAAAAGAGACTTTAACAGCAAAGAGGTAGCCAGATTTTACCAGCTGGTGTCAGAATCAGAGCCAGTGCCCTGGCTTTGCATAACTCCCAGCATAAATGTCACCTTAGCATCAAGTGATCATTAGAGTCCACAGCCACACACTATGTAACAGGGAAAAATTGTCATTAGTTAATTGTCTTATTCACAGAAACAATAAAAAGTACTTGGCGATGAATGCCTCTAATCATCTCAGACATGTATCATTTACACATCATAGAGTAGATTTCAGTTGACAAATCTTTCACATATGGAGTTGCCTTCCAGCATGCCTAAGATGTCAGGTAGATTAGTCATTGTTGGTTCCCTTGACATCCAAATGGAGTATAGTACCTAGTCCTGGAGCAGGACTAGGTACAACTCTTTCTAAGCAAGTTTTTACACCTCAGTTACACAACACTAAGGTAAAATGAGGCTTTCTGTAGTAAAGGAGGAAGAGAGAGATCTTTCAGGAGTTGTAGAAGAATCATTTACATTTAGGTGACTACATGGAGTTGCAGGAGTCACTATCCCATTATTGTCAGTAAAGAGCTGAGTTCAATTCACATGCCCAAACATGTATGCCTGTTGTTATGTGAAATAGCCCAAGATAGCCAAGATATCCATCAAGACCAGCATGAATGGGAAAGGACCTATGGGAGATGCCTTGTCTATCTGAGCGGGTAACTGGGAGCCAAGAAGAATATCCAAGCAAGTTGGGAACCATGCTCTGGCAACTGCATCAAAATCCACATATTCTTCCATGCGTAGTGTGTTCTATAATCATTACAAAAAATAATTGAAACACATGACTTAAGAGTAACTGGACTGTGTTCTTTCATATTGCATAGTCTTCAAACATTCATCCAGGATATTTTTTCCCTCATTAGGTTACAGAACAAATAAAAGAACAGACATGACCCCTAGAGGGCTGATTAATACTAATCAGACCATATAAATGTATCATACGGCTCATGGGAAAATGTGTGATGTAGTTGACCTTCAGCATGATACTGACCAAACTGCAGGTCACAGTGCCCAAAACTGAGGCAAAATTATGCTTTATAGTTCCAACAAATATTTTTTTTTTCCTTTTTTTCTAGCTCCAGATCTCAGTTGGAGAATATGGTAACTTGTATCAAAGGCACTGAACAATGAGCAGAAAGAATTTGCAAAGACTTTTCATACTGTTTTCTTAAATTTTTAATGTTCAAACTCCAGTGTTAGTAACGGTAGAAGGAAAATGTTTATGTGAGAAAAAGCAACAAAGGCAGATACTTACTGTTGAAAATAAATGTAGCAAAAAAGATTAAAGCCTCATTCTTACAAAATAAAAACCTTTTAACAGTCATTCGGTTCTAATTATTCTCTAATCATAAGTGAATAGAATAATGAAAGATGTTAGTGTAATTTTCTCTTCATCAGGAATACCAAATAGGAGGGATCACTCACTATTTGCATATTGCTGAAGGTAACGCCACTTCCATGTTTTACTGAATACAATAAAAAGTCGTACAAAAATAGAATTTAAAAAACATTGACAATATACTAGCAGTTTTTTCATCATTCTGTAAAGTAAGAAAGGTACATAACAAGGAGACTGAATTGAAGAATTATTGATAATCAGTGCCTTTTCAAGACAACAGTAACTTCTCTCCACACTCGTTCCACAAAGGACAGTTCAGACTAACCCAAGCCAAGAGTCATTTAACTTTCAACTCACTGTGACCTATCCAGTCTTCTGGAATAGTGATTTAATTTACATCATGATGGATGGACAACCATGTCCAGATTTAACCTTGAGCTACTCTGGACTGCTTCTGATACCCTGAGTATCTCTATGAACTGTAGTGGAGTTATAATGATGAAAAATAAATGAATAAATTGCTGTTAGGATGGACTGCTCCTTAAGGGAAGGTGAAGGTGGCAGTGAGGCAGGCAGGGCACTGTCCCCTCTGACATGGAGATAGCTCCAAAGCACTCAAACAAGAGAAGCAGAGGAAGTCAGTGACAGAAACTGGAGTCAATCAGCAGCCCAGTGACAGCCAAACATCTCTGTAGCTCCCAGCTTATCTCCCAACTGGATGGTACAGGTTACAGCCATGCTTTGAGCACAGGCAGCCACAATCCTCATAGGTGGGTGTTGCAGAGCTTGTAGGTGTACTTGGGGCCCTGACATCATTTCCTAGAATACGTGTCATAAGAAAAATTCGGCATGTAACAATAGTCAGAAAACAGGATACAGTATATTCTGAATTCTGAAAGACTATCTTTTCAATCATTCATCTGATGTTTCCATGGACTGATCCAATGACATTGCTTCCTAGATTGCTTCAATGAAACCCTGACACAATCATTAATAATTAGAAATGACATACAGTGAGCACTTCAGGAAATGGCTTTTCTCCCTCTCACACCTGCTCCTCAAAGAACAGGCAGCCATCTCCTACTAAGTGGGTTCAATATTGATCACCTCTTTTTGGAATACTCTGCAAATCAGACTGCTCTGTGAGGAGCCTGCTGTAACGAGACAGTTAGATGTTCCTCCACTGGTGAAGTCAATGAAATTTAGAGTTTGTAACTGGAGCTACAAAGTACCTTGCAGCTCTATTCACTCCATGACAGTCTTACATAATGAAGAATTTGTGAGATGTTATTTTACATCACAATTACATTGAAAGGAAAGTGGTCCTCTAAAATCTTTGGTTGATTATAATCATTTGAGAAAGATACTTCGAAGCTACGATACAGCTGTAATGGCCGGAATGTTCTGCAGGGCACTCCTGACAAATGAAGAAATCAAAAATTTGAATTAAACTATTCCTGCGACTTAAATACTAAATTATGAAAATGCCAAGTTGCTGGGTTCTGACAGACTGACTTAATGGAAAAATGCAAAGAAAGGAAACACTTCAGATCAGAGTCCCCTGACAGAGACTCAAAGTAAAAGAACCCTGACAAGTATGATGGGCTAAATTCAGCAGTTTTAAAACTGATAATGAGAAAGCCGAAAAATTCAGTTTATTCTCATAGACAGGACAAATTTAGGCTGAAGAGTTCTGTTAATGGAGGGTAGTGCAAATCATTTTATTCCCATGAGGTGGAGGGAAACAAAAGCAAAACTGCCTTCAAAGATGAAAAGGGCTAAGCAAATACAGAAGAAAATAGATCAGCCTACAGTTATTTAAGAACACAGAGGATGTTGCAAGACTCTTCAGAAGCTAGTTCTTTCCAAAATTATGCATAGTAGAGTTTCAGTTTCCTTCTAAATTATTTAAGAAATGAGACTGAGCTATCCCATCCTGCCAAAAAAAAAAACAAAACAAAACAAACAACAACAAAAAAAAACTAACACTGAGGGAAAAAGAAAATTCTTATCTGTATTAAGTTTTGTTTTCACAAGAAAATTCTTGTCCACTTAAGAACCATTCATTCAGCTTTCTCTAACCAGAAAGAAAAGCAAAGCAATTCCAGTTCTAGTTCAATAGAATTTATCTTTGAAGTTTTGATTGCAACGTTTATCGTTCAGCTAAACCCCCACCTTTTCAAGTGAAGGTTGCACTGCAGCCACTGGAGACAGAAAAATTGAACAGGAAAATAACTATCACTGCAAAGTGGTCTGAAGTATTCCAATGAAACTTGGTCATTATTTGATATAGCTATACGCTTACAGTAATACACTCTCTACATGCCTGTAGAACTCAGTTTTCCCAGTTTCTGTACTACTGGCTGGCTTGCAGAAATGAACACCCAGTAATCTGCAGCACATCGGTAGCCCCAAGGGTATTATAATAAATATTAATAATACATAATTATATAATATTATTATATCATGTATAATATAATAATGTAATATAGTATCTAATATTATTACAGTTTAAATATTAATTTAATATTAATATATCATATTAAATACAATACAGATGAAGTAACTTAAATTTGTACCATTTCCCTGACATAATGCCTCAAATTAAATCTATTCTAAAACTTACCTCTAACACTGTCGAGGGTTAAGATTGTGGGGTGACAATCAAACCCTGGCAGATGTATTGTTAACCTCCTCTCCCCGCCACTTCCCCCTTTTGTCCCTCCCTCTCCCCCCCACTTCCCCCTTTTGCCCCTCCCTCTCCCCCCTTCCCACTCAGGACAGGCAATCGGGAGGGAAAGAAGGACAGAGAGAAGAGAGTTAGAAAAATTAAAGATGTTTTACTAATGCTACTAATAAGAATAGAGAAAATAATACAAAATATACAAAACCAATCTTGAAAGTCTCAGCAACTGCAGAGCCAGCACCCAAAGTCCTGGATTGGACTCTGTAGCCAACCGGAGCTGGATTCAGTCTCTCACTAGGCTTCAGTTTGCAGGGACAACCAGGAAGGTCCTCTCCTAATGTCAGCCATGAGGAAAAAAAGGAAAAAGGGCAAAGGGACGAGATCCTCGTGATCTCCCACTTTTATACGAAGTATTCACGTGAATGGAATGTTATACACAGTTGGTCAGTCTCTCGGTCACTGGTTTCTCGTTGCCCCTCTCGCGAGATGTCCATCCGTGCTTATCAATAAGTTTGCATTCCATTGCTAGGTTTACCAAAACATGTATCTGGTTCTCCAGGAAAATGCAGCTAATATGAAGGCTTTAGCTGACAGGCAAAATTCACTAAAAGAGAAACTTGTTTTTTAACAAAACCAGGACACACTGATATTTTTAATATTTCTAAATAAAGCAGAGAGGCATAAAAAGAAGTTTCTATTGAGTGAAATTTTCCAATCCAAATTTTATTACGAATGTATTTTGCACGTTGGAGGCTAAACATTTTGTTGCCTATAAGTTTCTTCATTTAACTCCATATGAAAATATGCAACCCTTGGATGACTCTCGGATGTCTGCTCCTCAAGAAGAAGAGTGTGTTAGGCTGACTTCATGGAAATTTAGTCTAGACTACTTGAAAGCTTTGTGTTTATATAGGGGTACAAAAGCATTTCTGACACATATCTCATAGTAGGGGCTTGAGGGAAGCAAATACTAGGCATAGGCAAATCAGTTAATGTGAATATGTATAAGGCTGACAGAAATAACAAAATCACTTCATTGCCTTTTTTTGTTGAACATGCTTCTTGGCTGACACTGCTGTGGTCAAAAAAAAGAAAAGGAAGTCAGGAACACAGACAGGGTGGCAGCTCTTGTGGGATGGGGTAGTCTTGCCATCAGCATAAAAAGGCACAATCCTTATTCTCCTTATAGTAATATCAGCACCAAGATTATCTTCTACACCTTATCCAAATTCCCTAAAGTTTCATTAGCCAGGATCAGTTTGTTCCTCTGTGCTGTAGGCATTGCAAAACTCCTAGCTTGTAATGCTGAGAAAGCTTGCCCTTGTTCTGGAGAACGCTGAGAGAAACCATCCATGTCATTCTAACATGAGTGTGCCTGAAAATAATGCCACCTGTGATGTCTCAGATTCAAGAAAACATAGACATAGTGTCATAGCTTCAGAATGTCAGCACGTGCATTAAATTAAATGCAAATGTAATTGTGGCATTCGTTAGGAACAGAAGCTTAGCTCAAGACGATTTCTATTTTAAAGTTCTCACTAAGAGACCAAAATTAAACACCTAAAACAAATAATCAAGTGCTAAAAATATTCACTAGATTCCTTTATGATTTTCAGCAACAAGTCAGTTTCAAAAAACCCTGCACATTACCAGTACTTTTGACAGTGTATCTAAAATAGGGATGAAGGTGCATACTCTTATCTATTCACATAAATGTTGGGGTTAGTATTCCTTTGAAGGGGAGAATAATGAGAATTCTACGTGTGTTCCCACCAGGGCCTCAGGTTGAGGCATCATTGTTTCTTTGGGACCCCAAGCCCATTTCTCACCTTATGCACCACATGCCGTGTGCATTCCCTCTCTCATTCTTGTGCTGCTTCACCTTTTCCTGATGATCTTCCACACATCTTGTCCTCCAATACCACATCTCTGTACCCGCAGTCTTACAACATGTTTTGCTCCATGCACTTAAATGAGAGCCTCAGTATCTGGTTACTTCCCTCATAGACACTGTTGTCCTCCTCAATCTATAGACCTATTGACCACTGGTCTTTTTTACTGCCTAGTTTTTCAGCTATTAATCCACAAACCCAGAGAGAGAGAACTATTAGTCCATAAACCTAGCTATAGCTGAACTTGTGATAACCCTAATCAAACCACAGACAGAAGCAGACTGATTATCAAGACAAGAGGGGTTGGTTGCTGGTTTTTTTTTTTTTGTCTCTAGCCAACAGGAAAAAAATCATAATTGTTTTAATAACTGTGTTTATGCATTTGAATATTATCATTTCATCCCTTCACATGTTTTCTCCTGGCTAGATTAAACTACTGCAATTCCTTCAAGATTTCTTCACAGGTCATGTTTCTGATTGTGTTTTTTTCTTTTCTTGATGTCTTTCAGACTGTCAAAGTTGTTTCTCAAAAGTTAAAGCACAGTATGCAGAAACTGGACACAGCATTTCAGGTGATGTTTTACTAGTTCTCCCACCTCTCACATATCAGTTCTCCTGTCAACGTTTATCAGGATAAACTACTTTTTGCAAAAGCATAGCACTGCCGGCTCATATTTAGTTGTCATTTCAATGCAACCCTTACAGCTGCTATCTCACCAGTCATTCTCACCAGGTTAAGAAGGAGGACTCGAGTAACTATACACCAGTCAGCCTCACCTCCATCTCTGGGAAACTGATGGAACAACTTATCCTTGGTGCCATCTCAAGGCATATCAGGGATAAGAGGGTCATTAGGGGCAGTCAACATGGTCATGCTTGACCAACCTCATTGACTTTTATGAGGACATAACAAGATGGATGGATGACGGCAAAGCGGTGGAGGTGGTCTACCTTGACTTGAGTAAAGCATTTGACAGTCTCCCCACAGCATCCTTACAGCTAAACTGAGGGAGGTCTGGACAACTGGGTGGTGAGGTGGACTGCAAAGTGGCTGAAGGGAAGAAGCTAGAGAGTTGTGGTCAATGGGGCGGAGTCCAGTTGGAGGTCTGTATCTAGTGGAGTGCCTCAGGGGTCAGTACTGGGGCCTATATTATTCAATATATTCATCAATTATTTGGACGAGGGAACTGAGTGTACTATCAGCAAGTTTGCTGATGACACCAAGCTGGGAGGAGTGTCTGACACACCAGAAGGCTGTGCTGCCATCCAGTGAGACCTGGACAGGCTAGAGAGTTGGGTGGGGAAAAATTTAATTAAATATAACAAGGGAAAGTGTAGAGTATTGCATCTGGGTAGGAACAATGCCAGGTTCCAGTATAAGTTGGGGAATGACCTATTAGAGAGCAGCGTAGGGGAAAGAGACCTAGGGGTCCTGGTAGACAGCAGGATGACCATGAGCCAGCACTGTGCCCTTGTGGCCAGGGAAGCCAATGGCATCCTGGGGTGTATTAGAAGGGAGGTGGTTAGTCGGTTGAGAGATGTTCTCCTTCCTCTCTACTCTGCCCTGGTGAGACCACATCTGGAATATTGTGTTCAGTTCTGGGTCCCCCAGTTCAAGAAGGACAGGGAACTGCTGGAGAGAGTCCATCACAGGGCAACAAAGATGCCTTAGGAGGAAAGGTTGAGGGAGCTGGGTCTCTTTAGATTAGAGGAGAGTGAGGGGTGACCTCAATGTTTACAAATATATAAAGGGTGAGTGTCACAAGGATGGAGCCAGGCTCTTCTCAGTGATAACCAATTATAGGACAAGGGGTAATGGGTGCAAACTGGAACACAAGAGGTTCCACTTAAATATGAGAAGAAACTTCTTCTCAGTGAGGGTGTCAAAACACTGGAACAGGCTGCCCAGGGAGGTTGTGGAGTCTCCTACTCTGGAGACATTCAAAACTCACCTGGACGCCTTCCTGTGTAACCTCATCTAGGTGTTCCTGCTCCAGCAGGGGGATTGGACTAGATGATCTTTCGAGGTCCCTTCCAATCCCTAACATTCTGTGATTCTGTGGTTCCTAATCCTAAACTATACATAGAGCAGGAATTCTACCCTTCCTCTGAGCTGATCTACACTACACAGCTTGTTTGCAGTATTACAAACCACACACTCTCTACTTAATATGCACATATCCAGTGATGTAATTTAAATTACAGTTTCATGCTCTAGACATTTTCCTCCATGATGGAATACTGGACTATACTGCCAGCTTTGGACACTGAAGTAGGTAGACTGTAGGTGTGACTGAGTATGACAAGTGTTAAAATCTTCTATACCTTGTGTCTAGCCTTTAAGCCTTCTTCAGGACAAGTGAGCACATAGCTTGGAATGAAGGATAAAAATTATGATGGGACATTATATCAAAATATGTATGTCTTCTCTCTGACAGACTGTGTCTACTTACAATTTTCCTCGTGGACCTGACAAGTACCATGACCATTATCTTCTGTTTAGCTTTGTAGGAACCAAGTTATGTGAACTGGCATCTCAGCATGTGTTAAAAGAACAAACAAAGCAAGGGAACAAATCCATCCATGTTTCCCAAGTGAATAATGTGAGTGAAAGGAAAAGCAACAGAAAAGACAGAGGTGGAATGGAAATACCTAGCAGTTAAGTAAGGTGTACCTAAAATCTCCCTGGGATCCCTAATTCATAGGACATTTTACATAGGCATTTCATATTTGTGTTCTTCTCTGAATTGCCCTTTGAGAACGCTGTTTGTCTCCCAGTAGCTCCCTGGGGAAGCTAAGCAGAAAGCAGGAGTTCAGCAATGTAGATACTCAATAAGAAAAGAGTGGTCAGAGTGACAAACTGGTGTCAGCGATGCGGATGCCTAAACACTGTCAATCCTCTTTTAAGTATCACTGGTTGCTTATCTGAGCTCTGGGCACAATCTTAACAGTTTCTACTGAAATAAATAGGATCCTTCTGAATATTTAAGCCACATAAGATCAGACCCAAATGGGACACTGGAATTTCTCCATAGTGTGTGCAGAATACAGATACCATTGGACAAAATTTCACACCGTATCTATATTTCAGTCCACATTGTTATGTACATTTCATTGCACACTTCTGCATAGATAAATAATGAGCAGATCAAGATCAGATCTGTGTTGTGCACACTTCAGCCAACCTGTATCTTTAGAAATCTTATCCTGTATCTGAGAACAGATTTATTGTTTCAAACATAGCTGTCTTTCACATTGCTGAGGTACTCTCTAACTTCAGAAGTTCCTTGAAGGCAAACTCCAAATAATGTGAGATTGATCTATCATAATTTCTTCCATCAGAAAAAAAAAAAAATAAAAATCTACCATGTGTTACTTTAATATCACTTGGGGTGAAATTTACTTCTACTTTTATGCAATTATAGGCTTCTCTACCCCCAGATAAAAAAGGCAGAGGAAGTATTGGCACTCACTGAAATTATTATTAACTCTATAGAAAAAGGCTGGGTTAAACAGCGTGCATGTGTGTAGTACGCAAGGCACAACTGACTTGTGATACACAGTAAGTCATGAAACTATCACTTTTTTGTCAGTCTTTCAGATCCTTACTGTTACTTTAATATAGAGTTCTCTCTTAATCCCACTTACTATCATCTCACAATGGTGCACACAGAAGAATAAATCCCTTATTTAAGTTCTAACATCACCCATTCGGCATGTAATTACTATAAATGGCATCAGTATAAAATTGCAGACAGGTAAAAATTTTGTGCAACATTAAGGGAATAAATCAAAAAATGAAGGGGGGACAAGGGAGAAACATCAAATGTATTCAACCAAACCATTGGTAAATTGCTGAACTTTGAAAGATGTTAACTTAAAAGCACAGAAATCTACGGAAAAGTATAAAAAAACATTACTTTTTTCTCTTCTACTCCTAAATACAGCAATATTTACTTTTCTGAATGGATGAAGCAGGTGCATTTTAAATCAATGTTATCCTGACAGGAACTACAGAGCACATCCATTTCTAAAGATATTTTATCAGTCTACATGGCTGCATTGAAAAATACCTTTTGAGACTACTGCTCAGACTACTTTATGCAGAATACCACTGTCTAGACTGCTTCATGAAGCCTAAGAAGAAAATTACAGTCCCAAGTGGTGAATGCCTGTTCCACTAACTATGCAACAATATGTTAGGCATGATCCCCTTCAGGCTACTGCTTTATAGACTGAATCTGAGATTACTGATATCATGCTGTTGGTAACAGGCTCATGGAAAGGAACGGAGTGGCAGAGAGTCCATTTAATTGTGTCTTAACATCAGACCCGGCCTAGGTACCCACAAAATAACAATGAAAGAGAGATAAAAGTACTGAGCTTTCCTGATACATATGTTATGAATTTCAATTAAGGAGAAAAAAAGGCATGATTCTGTTCTGTGCTTTCACATTATAGTAATACAGCATCAAAAAGAACTAGTGGTGTGATGAAAAGTGCCTCACCAAGACAAAAGAGTGGACAGCTTCCATCTTTCATCACCAAAAAAGTCATTATGGACTCGTTCCAGCAAAGATGTCTTCAAGTTCGCCTGTTCTCCTTTCTGCCACGCAACAGTTGAGATCTTCCAGAGATTAACATCCCAGTTGTGCTAAGGTTGAGGGAGCCCAGAGAGCATGTTTAGATGGTCTGTGCAGGGCTGAGCCTGGTCTATCTGGAGATCATTGCCCTTACTGCATCCAGTGAAGAGCACCATGCAACATCCGTAGATGATAAATGAAACAAACCCAGACAAACAGGAACATACAAGACATAAGGACCAAAAGACCATAATAATTACATACAACACTGGGGACTTCAGTTAAACAGGTATGAAAGAACCTTCCACAAATCCTACGGTCCATCCCTTTGCTCTGAGGCAGAAGCAGTTGTATGTCTGTAATGCTGGGCAGACATTTGTCTGATCTATTCTTTAACCTCATCAGTAGACAACTGCACAGATATCTCAGATCATTGTGCCCCACCAAACTTTCTAACAGTAAGTTTTTCCTAATGTCTCATCTGAACCCTCATTGCTGTAGAGCTGATCATTCCTCCTTGTTCTTTCACAGCACACAAGCAGACACAGAAAATATAATACTTTCCTCTTCTTTGCCTGTTTCCATGTTTTGACCAACACTTCTCAATCTTTCCAAGATTGAAAAACTGCAATTCATTTGAGTTTTTTCTCATTCTGAATGCTTTCTATGTAATCACTTTCCTATAGTTATGCTGCATAGTGTCAGAGATGCACGAGGTCCAGAAATGTTCAAGAATTCCACCCGATGCCTTACCAGTGTTGAGAAGCAATTGAATTGCCACCTCTTATAGGTTCCACTTCTGTTTATCTGTCCTTCACTTCATATTTGAGTGTTTCGGCAATAGCTTGAAATAACTGACTTGCCATCTGGTGATATACTGCAGACAAGCAGCCCATCAAATATCACCCCACAACTGATTTCTACATTAGTACAGAACCATATCCTAGTCCTCCACAAGCATAATAGAAGTTTCTTCCTGTTATATTTAAAATGAGTGCATTTTAGAGGAAACTCACGAAACTTTCAACATATAGTTTCTATCAGAGACTCATTTTACAAGTTTAACTGGAGCTTTAGAGATGCATGGTCATCTCTAGTTCTTTTGTCCAAAGGTGAATTTTACCTAGTGGGTTCTTTCATCACCTGCTTTAAATTCCTGGCTACCTTAGACATATAGGTATTCATTTTACCAGCATTTATATCTGTTTATTTGCTAGAGATACTATATTTTAAACAACTTAGTCATCTCCATAAATGCTCTAATGTATATGTAATTGCATCAATCTCTCTGTACTTCCACTGGTTTTAGTCATTTTGATCTCTGAAACTGGCATAAAAAATTGGTTTTTACTGAAATAACTGTTACCAGATTATCTCTGCACTTGCTCAGCTACACCAGCATGACTATAGAAATAAATCTATCATGGTACAGACAATGCTTAACGACATACTGTTCCAATCATAAGTTACATCAGTTGAGATATTTCTGCCCAGCTGCTTGCTACTATGTCACAATCCAACGTTCCTGTCTCCTGAAATCCACAGCACGTCTGCGTGTGCAGCTGCACCTTGGTTCTCTTAAAATACCGTACTGAGAAAAGACATATGAACTTACCAGAAGTACATCACTTTATATGACTCCATCTTCATTAACATCTGCCACTGTTCAACCTTGAAGTATATTTATGCTGGATAGCAGAATATGGTGCAGAGATTCATCAGCCAGCAATGAATGACTTGCTTCAAAATCAGAAGTTAATCAGCCATTCTCAGAGCAATTCTGTATCCAAGTTAATAAACCTGCTGAGACACCTAACAGGAGATTAAGGAGAAGCCCTTATGACAGGCTACAGTGTGCAATACTTTCTGGTAGGGAAGCAATAAGAAGCTGAAGGCAATTATTTCATAATCTGGATCCACTCTAGAAAGAGCAGTTCATCTGATCCTATTTTCTGCACCTTTCTAAACCACTATAGAACATTTCAGTGTATCTAAGAATAAAAATCCTCTATAATTTTCACAGGACTTTATCCTTTCCTTTCTTCTCATCCTCCTTGAGTTATATTCTACCTATTAAATAAAAATAAGTTTTTTAAAATGGCAAAAAGATAATGATCTAGATCAATTTCAGAAGGTGGAAAAAATATTTATCAGTATTTGTTCAGGGCAATCTTTCCAGATCTTACTGTTATGAGGCACAATTAAAATGCAAATGTTCCTTTACAGCAAAATTACTACTTCATTTATGAACACATAAAACAGACTTTTAAACTACAGGATTTTATACCTATTCATAAGATTTTAGTGCTGTTCTTATAAAAACAAGCACAAAAGCCTTGTTCCCCAAAGTTCTTTTTCCTTTCCCTTTCTCCATTAATCACAGCAAATTTCAAGGTCATAATGAGAGTTAGTGCACAGCAATGCACACTCATATAGTTAATTCACAAGAATGTGTACTAATATATCAATTTCTATTCATTTGCAAAACAACTAAATGATTTTTACTTCCAAGGCATTTTGTCACACAATTAGACAGCGTCTCATTCATATTTTTACTCATGTTACTTGCAGTATTCTCTACCTTTAGCATAGATATTATATCAGTGAAATCTATTCCCATACAATTTAAAACAAACTGAAACTTTCAGTTAATGGTATTCCCCAAGGACTGAATTGGAAGACTGATGAATTGTACCACTGACAGTTTAAAAGAAATAAAAATATTTTTACATCAAATGGATTAAAAACGGACTAACTAGTGTATCTCAGTATATATATATATTGTCATTGGAAAATCATTGTCAAATGTTATTTTCCTATAAAAATTTCCAATTGGATGGTTGTAGACTGTACGATTCATGATATAGAATGAAATGTAAACTTCTCAAAGAATTTTCATAGGACATTAAAGATACATCTGCACAGGAGAATGAGATGCCATCAAGAACTACAAGCTCAAATCCTAAGAAGCAGTATGTCTGGATGCTTATATATTGTTTCTAAAATAATTACCTTGCATCTCGGCAGAGATTATTAACTTGGGCATAGGGTCAGTCTGAGAGTGTCTGTTTATCTTCTGATTTTGAAGCAAGTCATTTGAGGATAGCTGGGAAATCTCTGCAACATATTCAATAATGAGGTGTAACTATGCCTGAGGAATTAAGAGTGGCAAATAATGATGACAGAACAGTCACACAGAGTGATCTGAAACTCTTCATAGGGTAGGCCCCATTGAGTTGCTTTAATGCAACAAAGCTTAAGTTTATACAAGGAATGACTAAAAACCAGATATTAAGAAGGTTACTAACTTAGCACTGATGTATACATTGCAGTGAGTAAGTGAACTAATATGATCCAATGACCTGCAGAAGACAAAAAACTAATCAATTTTTTGAATATGAACACAGGAGAATAATTTAAAAAGGAAAAGAGATAATGTCTCATCTTCAGAAAAAGCAGCAATCATTGATGAAGCTAGTATTACAGTTCTGTTCAACATATTTTAACAAAAACAGTAGAAAAATTGGAATGTTATAAAAAGAAGCCATAAACAAGAGAAAACGCATTACAATAAAAAAAAAAGTTTGTTTATTCTGTTTGATTTCAGCAATAAGCAATTTTTTAGAATGTAAATGTTATATTTGAAAAATATTCTGATCCAATAGAAGAGGGCTTGCTTACTGAAGCCCAAAAAATTCAGATTAAAATTTTCTCTTACATTTACAGATAAGAGAAGTGGCTCAGTTCTTCATTTTTTGTTCCTGGAAACTGATGACAAGACGCTTTCTGGAACCTATTCTTCAGCCAGCAATAGGCTATTGGTCTCAGTAAACCAGGAAGAGAAGAAATTCCTACAGTAGGTCACATATAAGTGCTCAAACTAAGTGATTTACTTATGTCTTCTGCCTTCAAAAACCCATTAATTCATTATAAAATCTGAATAAATCATCTAGGAAACTTCATAGTTACATTATAATGCATTCACATATGGTTTATTCTGACTAATTCAAGTGCCATGGGAAAATAACTACAATAAACTCCTAGAGAGGACTGTCATTCAAACACACTCCCAAATACACTGCTGAATGCCAAACCAAGCTTCTGGTTAGTCATGTCATCCACACCCACTGCTGTGCACTCAGTACCGCCTACATAACCTCTGTAGGGCATTTGAAGAATGAGCCAGGGAGCTACAGCACCTACTGTGTACATCCCATGGGCTCACATAACAATCCGAACATCAGGGGGAAATACTTCCTGTAGTTGTTAACAGTTCTTAAGTGAGTTTAGAAGCTCATATTTTGTGAAGTTAGTATGCAGCCAGATATCCTACTATGAGAGAATGCCTTTCTCCCAAGGACATATTACGGGCAAAGAGTTTTGCTTTGAGGAGTGGGATAATGGTGACTTCAGATGTGCTTTGCTCTTGGTAGCCTGCCAGCAGTCTACAAAACCAAGGGTTCTTCTCAGAGCCTGAGCTGTTTAAGATGAGGTGGAGAAAAGCAAAGCAAGAGGGGAGGTGCTGGTACCCAGTGCTGAGAGGGGTGGAAAGGGCAGCCCTGTTTAGGACCTCTGGCCAACAGAGCCCACAGTTGCAGAGCAGAAGCAATGATCAGTTATGTCATCTCTCTCTCACTCCTTTCCCTGCAGAATGGGATGTCTGTCGGTTACCACAACCCGACTCCTGACCCCACAGGACTGAGCAGGGGCTGT
The DNA here is from genome assembly GCF_037038585.1 of Patagioenas fasciata. Lineage (NCBI taxonomy): Eukaryota > Metazoa > Chordata > Aves > Columbiformes > Columbidae > Patagioenas > Patagioenas fasciata. Next base: position 19,561,000 of record NC_092521.1, read on the forward strand.
GACTGTGTTATGTGCTGTCAAAGCTGGGGGAGTGATAAAATTAAATACAATAAAGGCAAAGAACCACTGATCTAACAAGCAAGCTTACAGTGTGCAAGGTATTCAGCACTGAGCCCTTGGTGAACACAGTGCACGCTAACTGCCACCATCTATGCTAATTTGGTATATATATATGTTACACCATTTATATACACATAAAATTATAGATACAAATTTATAGAGAATCATTAGGTTAGCTAACCACTCATCAGCCTGAGCCTTCATATTGTTCAGGTATTATGGCAAAAGACTGGCTTTGATATGCAAAATAACTTGCAATGTATTAAGTTTTTTTAAAAAAAAAAAAACAAACACAAAACTTGGTAATATAAAGCACTGATTTTTTCATTGTAGGCATAAAGCTGCCTAAGTGCATTGAGAATCTCTTCATTACCATAGAGTTCACACTTAGAGTAATATGATAAAAAACACAGCAAATTTTAATGTGTGATGTGGGAATACTGTCTATCTGTAGAAGTTGCTTAGTCTTCTTAGAGTCACATGAATGAGCCAGACAAATAGATAAATTTATTAGATATCGGCATCCAACAGAAAACAAAAGACCAGGAATTGTGTCTTTAAGTGAGTAAAATTGAGCAGTACATATTAAATACAATCTTCCACTCAAATGACTTTTGTTTTTCAAGAAGTCTCTACAGTAGCTGTTGATCAAAACTCATTGACTTCTCCAAGATCAATACTCCACACAAGTGGAGTATTTGTCTAGACGGTATCTGAAAGACTTGAAGATTGCAGAGCTTTACAATAAATTATTGAAAATCAGTATTTTAACTGTTTACACATTTTCATTCAAGAGTAATTGAAACTAATCTTTAAATTCAGCAGATAAAAGTGAAATAAAATACCCAACTTCCACCATTTTAGCATTAATTTCCGTATAAGAACTACTTGCACTGAAATACACTTTTCCACGCTGTTACTAAGATTTTGTTAATAAATTTCTTTTTATTTTGAATCCTAAAATAAAATCTAATGGGAGACATTTCAGTTTACAAGGCTGACATGGTAAGTCTATTAAAACATTAAACCACCTCTGCCATCTGAGCAGTTACTTCTTGTAATGCTTTCCATAAAAACAGCTTATTTTCATATATTCATTCCCAGTCCCTTTCACCTGATGAGACAGCAAATGATTCACATCTTGGAAGTAGAGAAAATTTTGTAGTCAACCTACTTTTGAAAGTTGAGGCATAGGTCTATCAAATTGTGCTCACCCATTCTGTGATCAGATACAGGACCCTCAGTTATGCCAACACAGCCCTTTGTGGGTCTACCTGGCAGCATACAGTGAGGAACTGATTTGGCTCTAAAAAAAATAAATGAGTCATTCTTCTGTTACCATCAGATGACTGTAATACATATCTGTTCCCTACTGCAGCACTCCATGGTCTGGTACTGGAGACAGTTGTAAGGAAGGAATGGGAAGGAGCAGCAGCTCTGGAGGCCAGTATCACTGGCCAGTATCACAATACATAAAATAACTGCAGCAACACTTCAGTAAACTCCTCTAAAGAAATAAAGTTATATTTCATTATTTGCTATGACCTGCATACTATTAGGTCATGAATTGTGAAACATTTTGAAGGTTTTACTGCTGGTCTGCAGTTTTGATGTGCAATTATTTTTCTACTCTGACTGGTAAAAAGAGGCTCTGTCTTCACCACCCTGTTCTGATCTCCCTCTTCTTCACGCTGGGCCAGCATAAGCATTAATGAAGGCACGCAGCAAACCAGTTCAGGCACTGGCCCTTCTGATAAAGAACCTAGTATAACATTGTATTAGTATTAAATACATTGTGACAAAGAATAAATACTTGGGGGCATAAAGGAGGTAAGAACACACATTTGTTTCCAGTGAATATGCTGATTTACTTGCATGTCAAAGTACTGCCTCAGAAACTAATTACATGCAATAACTTTTTTCTTCCATCTCTGTAAAACAAAAAACTTTTTCACTCTTTGTTAGTACAGCTTTACACCTCATGCCATGCTTTACAATGCGTGCTGAGCATAGCATGTTTTTCATTTGTCTTTGTCAGCCTTTTTCAAATATTTAGAGAAGGGCGAAAACTACAATGAACAGGAGAAGGATGACTCTGAAATGTACTGAAGGCAAGAAGAATGGACACTCTTAGAGCTCATCTGGCTGACTTCTGGCCTCTAGAGACAATTCATTGTTTGAAAGTGACAGTATTTACTTTCAGCTAGGTACACATCTGTTATTCAATGTATGACATTTGTTGCATTCCCATGGAGTCTTTTAAGGTTGCACAAAACCCAGTTCCTTATGTTTACCCACTGCTAGAAGAAAAAAAATGCAGAAGCATCCAGCATAGAAAGGATCTGCTTCTTAGTTCCATGCAGAAACAGAAGATGTCAATTATGCAAGGTTTTGTAGATTATATTTATAGTTGCAACAACATTTTTCATTTTGTTAGTGTTTCTCTGTTCTTGTACACACAAACACTATAAGCTTCACCCTGAGGCTCAGTACACGTCTCACACCTCACCTCTCTCATTTGACCTTCCATAATTTCATTATGAGGAAAAAGTGAACACCACTTCTCAAAACTATTTTTTCCATAGAAAATTTCCTGCTTTAAGTAATTTCCTATTTTGTTGAAATTTTTCAGTTCCCATAGGAAAAGATATAAAAACAAACAAAAAAACCCACAATCCATATCAAACTATCTTTCTTTCTCCACTGAAATGACGTTTTTTGTCAGACAATCCCCTTTTAAACTATTAAATCACCCTTTTTTTTTTCCATCCCTTTATAGAAGTTCCAGACTAAGCACAGAAGAATTAATGTCTGAAACCTGCAGCATTGTCCTTCAGAGAAACTACATCTCCCACAACGCCAAACCAGAGCAGAATAAGAACCATTCTGTTTGTTTGCTGCCTAGCACAATATAAGCCCTTATCCTGATTGGTGTCTAGGGATGTTACTGCTGTGCAAAATATAATTAACAACATTATTAATGCACAATTATGTCAATATCCCCTTACCTATTAGAGAAGGTTTGTTTGTCCTGAGTCATTTATTGAGCTTTATGTAAACACAATTAAATATAATAGTTAATTAAGGTACTGAAATCACTTAATAACTAACTATATGTCTATACTGAGACTTTCAGCTTGAAAAGACATTAAACTAGAAATACAATATTAAATATTTTGATAAAACTGACCATCATCAAGAACTCCTAAGCATGTTATATTTCATTATTTGGATCAGTTTTACCCATGGGCTGTTTTACAGATTTCAGAAGGGTAGTCTGCAAGTTTCTTAAAGAATTAAGAGTGGCAAAACAGTTCCCCTCGACATGAGGCAGTTAAAGGAGAAAATAACAAATAGCAGTAAATTGTGCATTGCTTCTAGTTACAGATAACTCCCAGTAGAAGAAATATCAGGGTCTCTCATCCAACCTTCTGCAAGCAGGTTAGGTAATGAGATCAGTCCAGGTTCCTCAGAGCTTTATCTAGCCCGGTCCTGAAAATCTTCGAGGATGGAGACTGCACTACCTATCCAGTAACCTGTTCCACTAATTGACTGTCCTCACGGGGAAAAAGCTTCTCATTGCCAGCTGGAGACTCTCCTGCATCAATACATGTCCACTGTGCCTCTTCCTCCAACCAGGTAATGCTGTGAAGACTCTGACTCTTATTCATGGCCTCCTTGCAGGTACCGACAACCTGGTTTTCGGTCTGTAGCTGTCTCTTGCGTAACTGAAGAAGCCCACTTGCCTCAGTGACTCCTCACATGGCAAGTCCTCCAGCCCTGAGCAGCTTGGTGGATCTCTGATAAATTTGCTCCAGTTTATCAATATCTTTCTTGCACTGGGGGTAACCAATCCTGCATACGGTACTCTAGATGTGGTCTAGATAGTGCTGACGGGAAGGGAATGCAGCCCAGCACGCTACTGACATTCTATCTTGCAGACTGGTTCCTGTTCATCTTGCTGTCCCCCAGCTCCTTTCCTGCAGAACTGCTCCCTGGGGAGCTCCCCCCAGCCTTTCCTGTTGCCAGAGGCTCTTCTTTCCTAAGTGCAGCAGTTTGCATTTGTCTTTGCTGACTTTCAAAATGTTTCTTGTTGGTTCTATTGTCCAGCATTTTTAGGTCCCTCTGGATGGCAACCCAGCCACTGAGCATATTGATATATTTTCCTGTTAGGTATCCTCTGCAAATGTGAAGAGGGTAGATTTCATCATCTTCTCCCAGTCACCGGTACATATTAAATGAGATATATCCCAGACAGATCACTGTGGTACCCCACTTGTCAGTGTTCTACCAGGTAGAGTCCAGCCCACTAACTGCTACTCTCTGAGCCCAATCATCCAACACGTCTTTTACAATTTAGTTGTCCATCTATCCAGACTGTAACATCTGAACTTGGATACGAGAGTATTATGGGAAACAATACTGAAAGCGATGATAAAACTAAAATCACATCCACTGCTGTCCCTTAATCTGAAAATCCAGGCATTTTGTCATAGAGTCAGGTCAGTCAGGCCTGATTTACAAATGGTGAAGTTCTGCTAACTATTCCCTACCATCTAACACACTGCAGATTGTTGTACCAAAAAACAAACAAACAAACAAAAAAAAAAAAACACCTTCCTATTAGTCACCTCTTCTGTCTGGTGTTATGTTCACCCTTCCAGTGCTTCTTGGACCCTAACACTGGCAGTTTCAACCTTCCTCAAGCAGACTGGGGGAGGAATGGGGGTAATTTGGGGAGCACGGTGTTTCAGCAACATCTTGAGTCTGTTGTTGGGAGGACAATGATGTTCATGGGAGTCTGAGGGTCCACTTGGAAAGCTATCTTTATAGCTGGGGTGGAGGGGGGAAGGGGTGGTGGTGTTTGTTTCATTATTGTTTGTTTTTACCATAGCTTGCTTCCTTCTTACACTTTACTTTGGAAATTGCACAATAGCCTCCTCCAACCCCAAACTGCTTAAAGGTTGTTCTTTGTTACACATTCGCTACATACATTTGTCAGACCTGTAACTTACATGGTGTTTCCAGAGGTGTAGCTCAAACAGGTTAAGCAATACACACTTGACCAACAGACAATTACTGAAACAGGGTAAAAGCAACTCAGGCCATAACAAACCCAGGAAAGTCCTAAGACACTGTCAACACAAGGTATTTTTTCAAGAATGGGGCAAAAATCATATTCATCAATCTACCAAACAAATGGTGGAAGGGTAGTCAGTAAGGTACAGAGACTTCAGTAAATACCTATAACCCAGGCATCATATCAGGATGGAAAATTGACTCTGTAATGGAAACCACACAAAAACATGTTTCCATCAAAATCTTTTTGACCATAACATATAATCCTCTTTGTTGCCGGGACAAGTGGACATTTCAATTAAAGAACAGGCAGCTGAATACACAAAAAGACAGAAGACATTTTTGCACTAGGGGTAAAATGTTATGATCTTCCAAAACTCTGTTAAAATTCAGAGTAAACCTACAAATTGGGGGGGGGGGAGGTTTCCTTTATTGGTATTTTTTTCCTGGTTGCTGTTGAATCTTGAAAACTGATGATTATCCTTAAATCATGTTATAATGCCTGAAAGAAAGGAAGATCATAATGAGATAATAGTGTTCACCTCCTAAATTTAAATTAGTTTCTTCTACTCATTCTACTTTTCAGTATAAATGCACTTTTGTAATCTTTTTTTCTGGGCAAATCCTGTGTTATGAGACAACATTTTTTCCTTCTTCTTGTCTTTTAAATCTCTACTTTGCCTTAGTGACTCACTGAAATTAGGTAGATAGCAGGACACTCATTATTTAATACCTTGCCATTACATTTCGTAAACCTTTGTAATACATTGGTTCTTTTTGTCCTTACAAAAATAACAGCAGCAATTTTAAATACTGTTGCTAGACTTCCATCCGTTGTCTTGACTGGTTCACTGGAAAGACTTCTCCATCCATCCTCAGAGGCTCTTGTCCCTGGAAAGGAGCTTGGACTATTTTCAGATGGTGTTACACTAAACTCACCCAAGAATGTGCTGCAGTTTTGAAACCATATGTTTTGATAGGAATGGCAGAGACATATCATTGCTTCAGGTAGTTTTCCTCAGTATAGAGAAGCATCATTATAATTAATTAAGCATTCAAAAAAAACAAACGTTTGTATGACTTAAATTTATCTCCAGAAGTCTTTTTTTGTTTTATATTTTCTTGGGAAAGTCAATGATGAAAGCAAATTGTACTGTCCCTGACCTACATACTGCAGTACTTAAGATTCACTGAACATTCAAGAGTTTTTTTATAATATAAATTGGTAACAATTCTAGCATTAAATTCAGGGAAGAGAACAACTCCTCTTTGTGAAACTGTATATATATATATATATAAATATATACATATAAGGCATTGTGCTTTGGCATTTTCTAAGTTGCGAATTTTACTTGAGCGTATTCTTGCAACTCCATTTACATATAGCGGAGGTACTGTGCCATGTAATGATTTTTATGTCAAATGATACATTAATTCCATAAATCACAGCTATTTTTAACTTCCTGTTTCCTAGTGTACATTAAAATAAATTCACATTATTTGTAATCTTAGACTAGCAAGACACAAACTAAGTCTTTAATGGAACAGGACTAAGTTGCTACTGAAGTATAAACAATTCTATTCTTTAATTCTCTAAGGTTAGTGGACCTCATCATTTTTATACTGCTAGGAAAATCCTGGTATAGCCTCATCCGAACAGCAAGTTTTAACTAAAGAAATTCCAAACTTTTAAATTGTAAGAGGCAACAATTAAAACAACAATTTATCTTTATTTTACCCTAAAGGCAGAAGCCTATGCTTTGACTCATGTAGCTGTGCCATGAACTTTGTCATAAGACAAAAATCTTTAATCTCTAGCTACTGCAGCTATCCTTTTCTAGAATGGGGATTGAAAAAAGAATTCTTGTTATCTTTTATTTTCTCCTTTGTCCAGCTTATATATCTGTATTATCAACTTCAAGAGAAAGAAACTTTTGTCTTACTGATATCTGTTCAATGCATTAGGGAATAACATCAGTAATATTCTCTCACTAATAATGCTCCTTTAAATTCTCTACCAGCCCTAAAATAGGAGTACAGCGAGCTGAAAACAGTATCTCTTTAAAAAAGGCATAATGTGCCTTCATTAACAAAGTAATGATTATTGTAATGATGAGTAAAATTATTACTAAAATATCTATCCTCAACTCCACATAATAGAAAGGACAGGAAATTAAGGTATTAAGAAAACAAAGATCTAGTCCAAGTTAACAATTTGGATCCTGAAGTGGAATCCAGCCCCAGCAGGACATGCTGAAGCTTCTGAGGGAGGGCTAGAGAAAACTATTCACCTAACAATGGGACAAGACAAAGAAGCACATTCAACCACAAATTTTCTTTGAGTAATAGAAAATGCTAAGCATGGGAGTGCTTCCTCCTCCAAGATTTCTTTTTGCAGGAGACTGTCTTTTTCCATTCAAGATAAATAGTCCTGCACTTTTCCCTGGCAGAAGCTGCCTAAAGCCAGATCTGAAAGAGCGAGCTCACTGAATTATCTTCATGGGTCTTAGAGGGCCTTTGAATCAAGATCCATTGGCAACATACGGCAGCATGTGAACTTACCTTTTATGTTGCAGTCATTTGTATTCTCTTTTTAAAGTGCCTAATGCATTTTGGCTCATAATAACAAATCCACCCCAGAATTCACCTCATATTTGATACCACTTCACTGCTAGCTACACATAAACGTGAAGGAGAATGCTCCAGTCCCCAGCCTCATGGACCAGACCTTTGTGCTTCAGTGAGTTTCCACATGCAGTTGATTTCATCAGCTGCCATTCACAGTGTTAGACGTCTGGAACACGCTTATAGGACAGCTTTTGGGTCAAATCCTGACTGTATAGTCAATACTAACACTGCAGACTTCAAACTAACAATTTTAGAAAAAGACAGGCCTGAGGAAATGCAAAAGCCTATTAAGCTACCTGCAGGCAGCAATAAACCAAGCAAACCCAGCACTTCTGCTATCATTTAAATGCTTTGATCCTCTTTAGGAAGAAATTACCTCAAGTATGGCAAGGGCAATGTCAGTGTATTTCTGTAAATATTAGTCATCAGTTTTTAGAGATTTGAGGACATGTTCCAAAACTTTAATCTCCTAAAGAAGCTTTTGTTTGCTTTGTGAGTAGGTACCTAAAACAGGCCTGTAATGTCAGCACAGTCTTTCAGGATACCATTTTCTGTGCTTAGGAGTGTTTTATATGGTTACATTCCTTTCCCTTAGTTATGCACATAAAAGCATGCAAAAAAGCATTTTACTAACAGCATGAATGCTTTTCTTCAGTTTGATTATTGTAATTATATTCCACTGCTACTTACTAATATGTGTAGCAAATGTTACTAAAAACTACCCTTTTTGTTATTGTCAGATTTTTTTTGAATGCTGACAAATGTAGCTTGAATTAGAGAAGATCAATCCAAACTCTTGATAATGGTATAGAATATAATCCACCATCTGCAGTGATTTCATGCACTCCTAATGTGAATTTCAGTAAGTTCTATCAGGATTTTCCTTTAACATAATGTAACAAATTTCTGTTCCAAGAAACTTAGAAAATGTACAGTAAAATCTGCATGTAATAATTAACATCACTGCATCACTGTACAATAGCACTTCCTGTAAAATATTCTAGAGGCTGTTTTAAGACTAGGGCCCAAAATTACTGTCATGACGATGTTAGTAGAGCTCATGTGTGCGGGTGAACTCAACAAGCTGTAGGCTTAGCTATATGATGATTCGATGGAATGACACTGGTGCTAAGCAACTTAAGCATGTTGGCATATAGCGTGCAAATCCCTATGTTAGAATTCAACAAAAACAGCTTCCTGAATTATCAGTTCTGTATCACTATTTCTGGGTGTCATCACTTAGGAGCTGAAATGCTGCACACTGCAGACAATGTTATAAATGTCATTAAGTCACTTTAGCCAGAATTTTGCTTGAGAACTTCAATTGCCTTTCCTTCAAAGAATATCCTCCATGATGAGGGAGTAACATGTCTTGGTATTCAAACCTCTTGACTGTAGTATGCACACTTTTTGACACTGAAAAGATCCTTTAAGCACACACGGACACGAAATACACATTTTTGATGGTGATAGGTTTGCTCCAACTACCCTTGACAATGCGTGGATTCTAACACTGTTTGCCATTTAGCAAATTACACATGCAAAATGCATTAGTCAAAAACACATGTTCTTATAGAAGAGAGATGTTAGGAGTCACAGAATCATTTTGGTTGCAAGAGACCCTCAAGATCATTGAATTCAACAATAAACCTAAAACTGACACTAAAACTGGTCCCTAAGCGTGTACACATACGCAGGCACGTCGCAAGAACAGTCAGAGGCCACAAATGCATTGCAAAGAGCAAGTTTTATTTTAGTTACCTACTGGCGGATCTCCAAAGCCACACCTAAGCTCCCAGGCAGAGGTGACACCAGCAGGGGCACAGGCGCTGGTAAATTCAGCCCTGCTGGAGGATCACTGGGCCTGCTGAGCTCACCTGTATTTCAAGGCTTCAGGCAGGCACAGCCTCCCACTCTTTCTCACAACAAAGCAGGAATCTCAGACATAGTGATAAGGTGCCTAGAGTTTCTCACAGGCCTATGTTATCTAACACAGAGGTTCTACTCATCAAGCACACACAGTCAGTAAAACAATTAGTGTGTTGTATGTGCTTTTTCTACAGACAGGTGCAAGTCACTTGAGCGTATTTACATGTAACCAAACTCCTTGCCAAATCTTCCGCTATATCCCCATACACTAAGAATCTCATCCACCCATCTTTTAAACACACCTCCGGGGATAGCGACTAAACCACTTCCCTGGGCAGCCTGTTCAAATGCCTGACAACCCTTGCCATGAAGAATTTTTTCCGAATATCCAATCTGAACCTCCCCTGGCACAACTTGAGGCCATTTCCTCTCATCCTATTGCTTGTTACTTGGGAGAAGAGGCCAACCCCCTCCATGCTACAACCTCCTTTCAGGTAGTTGTAGACAGCAATAAGGTCTCCCCTCAGCCTCCTTTTCTCCAGGCTGAACAGCCCCAGTTCCCTCAGCTGCTCCTCATGAAACTTGTGCTCCAGGTCCCTCACCAGTTTTGTCACCCTCCTCTGAACTCTCTCCAGCACCTCAATGTCTTTCCTGTAGTGAGGGGCCCAAAACTGAGCACAGGATTCAAGGTGCAGTCTCACCAGCACTGAGTACAGGGGGACAATCACTTCCCTAGTCCTGCTGGCCACAATATTTTTGATGCATATCAAGATGTGGTTTGGCTTCTTGACCACCTGTGCATACTGCTGGCTCACATTCAGCTGGCATGAATTTCTTATGAGTCCATGAAATCAAGTTTAGATTTGATGTTCAAGAATTTATATTAATTTGCTGTGGGAATACACTGACAATTGTTTTCATGGAGGGTACTTGGACATCTGCTACCATCCAGAATAAACTGAAGTAGCCACTGTAATAAAAATATTTTAATGTAACTGTTCTCCAGCGGAATTTCACACTGACCCACATGAAAAGTATCAAGTAGAACTTTCCTTCCTAAAATAAAATTGATCTTCCTGACAGATGCACGTGCTTCACAACAGTATCCATGATATAACTATGGAAACTAACTGAACAAGTCATTGAAGAAAATGTTGAGTATAGGGCGGATATAATAACTTAGATAATATGTTTTGATAAATTCCTCTCATATTTGATAATATTCTTGATAAGTAGGAGACAGCAGAAAAAGGAAAGAAGCAGTATGTCCACATGTCAAAACACAAAATTAATTTAGTTATCATAACAAGAGAATTTAAGTTACGCATTTGGGAAATGTTTTTCAGCACAGAGAATAGAAGTAATGGTATGTATTAAGGACAACATGTAGTTCTTACGGCTGTATTTTAAGCACAAGACACATCTCTAGCAATAGGTAATTTTGGTTTTGTGGGTGGAAACTGATTCCAGGTCATATTGAGGCCTCACTTTGTATGAATTTATGTGATGCAAAACACTTACAGTGATTGCAAGTCTAAGCTTCCTTGAATAGTGAGAACAAAATAAGACTAATGTATTGTATGGCAAAGTATGCAGGGCTCTCCAAGTACAAAGGCATACTACTTGGTGATATACCAATTTGAAACAGTGCCTCAGGAAGTCACATGTGTTCTGGGCTAAAAAGCCTCCAGACGATGAAAACTGGAGTATAACTAATCTGCAGAATAAAGACATATTACACATACTGCTTATAGCATTGCTAAAGCTGCCTGATGCTGCACTGAGATCATTATTATCAAAAGCTTTTAAACCAGATCAGCACTTACCGCTTAAGCATTCCCATCTCATTTAGCTGTGGAAAGTAAGGCACCTAATTTATGACTGTCATTTAGACTCCCTCTAAAGACAACAAAGGCAGGTAAATGCTTCTGGAAGATTATCTTGTTTTAAGATGATTGTTCAAGCTAGTTGGTTACCATCAACCTCCACTGAGTAATAGACTAGTCAACAGGTGTCACAAAGGCACCCCAAAGTGACATCAAGCAAATGATAAGCTTAAACTAACTTTAATTTGCAACTGAAACCAGATGACAGACACCAATGAGAAGCAGCAGCACACCAAAACTAACTGATGTTCTGGTAACATTTAACAAACCACAGGTTCAAACTATCAGTCCAGTGTTTATTGCTAGATGACAACACACAACAGTGATGATCTACAGTACACACACACTCACTCTAAAACAGCCTCTCTCATTCAAGGGTACCCAGAAGAAATAATCACTTGCCCGAAGGGGGACGTGGGCTCATTCAAGGATATATCCAGAAGAAATAATCACTCAGCAAGAATAACATGAGGTCTTTCATTCCTGTAAAGTCTCTTTAGATGGTGTCCCTGAATTAAGGTGAGAAGTTCAACTCACAGCCCTGCTGCTCTGAGATCACTCAAACAGTGTCTTCTGTGGGGGCCTCATTTATAGCCTGGTCAGATATGAGCTGTGGCCATTTATGGGCATGGTCCAGAAACTTCTCTGGCTTGGGGCACCTCATTGGCTGAGGACCCTGCTTGTTGACCAGGGTGGGGGTTGTGTGACTCAATTCACCCTGGCCCAGGGGGAAGACCTGGCAGTTGACACCTGACCTAAGTGTGTACCTACAACAAGCAGAGTGGGACACAAAATCCATGAAGATAAGGCATTAAAGAGCCAGCAGCTGCCATGTTTGAAGCCCTAGACTTCATCAGGGCATGTGTAGCTGCCACAACAGGAACAGCTAGGTACCTCCAACAGTTGTAATTGCATGAGCAGAACCCCTCCCTGAGACTTTGAGTTATTTGTGTTCCTTCATATTTAGAACATTTATAAGGTATCTCTGAGACTCTCTGAATTGAAGGCTATTTTTGATACACATGAGAAATTCTTCCTAAGTTTTAATTTGGAGAAATATATCTAGGTTTGGATACTTAAGGAGCCTACTGTGGGTGTCTGAGGTTTCATTCTTATTGTCCCTTGCTGAGATCCGCTCTAAAAATATTTGCCTAACACTGCTCTTCCATGTGCTTAAGAGGCACCATATGCATAGTGCTTCCTGATTAACTGTATCCTCACATTCAGTCAGGCTAAAGAATTTTCCTTTTCAGGTGATTTCAGTTGTTACATGGAAACTTGTTAAATTAAGTGAGAAAATTTCTTTCAGCTGCACTCAAAACTACTGACAGCTGAGACAGATTAAATGCTAAACCGAAGCTGAAATATTTAATCAATCACAAAGTAGTTTTCTGTGAAGGTGGGAGAAAGCAATAGAGGTGACTACATTCTGTAACTATGAAGTATTTGTGTGTTTTTATAACACCTTTCAACCAATGATTTTAGAGAACTTCCTGACAACTTTCAGAAAGCTTTTAGAATACAGAAGAAGTGGTAGAGTCAAAGAAAGATAATCCTTTTCTTTCCTCTTAATGCAGATTTCCCTGAATGTGTTGCTTGTTATTTTCCAATCCAGACACATCAGAGATGTAGGTAATGAATTATTTGCTATAAATAGGCAAAAAAATTCAGGAAAGAGTAATCTTCTTGGAATATATGTCACAGATGACAGCTAGCAAAATAAAATTAATGTCAATTTCACTGGTGAAAGAACAACAATTGAATTTCCTAAGGAGAAGTTAATAAAAAGTGAGATATCATCAACCTATATCCTGTTTAAATTTGGATTTATATATCCAAAATCCACTTATTATTTGAAGCAGCAGACTAGTCTATCTACTTGCCAGGACAATTTGTTCTTTACATGTCTACCTTACTAAAACCCCTCATTTGCTTGGAAAACCCTTGACTCTATCTGCTATGCACAATACAGTGTTCACAGAGAGACCTTCTCTAGTAAAATAAGAAAATTCATCACAATCCAGGCTTGGGGCAAAAGGCACAGAATCTTCATTTACATTCCTGGAAATACACAAAATTTTAGATTTGTCAGGACTACTGCTAACTGTATTTCATAGAATCATAGAATCATTTCAGTTGGAAGAGACCCTCAGAATCATCAGGTCCAACCATAACCTAACATAAATCTAGCACTAAACCACGTCCCTAAGAAATTCATCTAAATACTTTTTAAACCCCTCCAGGGGTGGTGACTCCACCACTTCCCTGGGCAGCCTGTTCCAGTGCCCGACAACCGTTGCCATGAAGAATTTTTTCCCAATATCCAATCTAAACGTCCCCTGATGCAACCTGAGGGCATTTCCTCCTGTCCTATTGCTTGTTACTTGGGAGAAGAGACCAACCCCCTCCATGCTACAACCTCCTTTCAGGCAGTTGTAGACAGCAATAAGGTCTCCCCTCAGCCTCCTTTTCTCCAGGCTGAACAGCCCCAGTTCCCTCAACCACTCCTCATCAGACTTGTGCTCCATTACATGGTCATGATATTTCCCTTCCATGTAATAATTTTCTGGTTAGGAAATATATTCAGAAGTCATTTAGCCAGTTCTTATTGGAAGAGCAGTCAAAAGACACACGTCAACAGGAAGCTGACTTGAGCTTACCATTAATTATTGTCTAGTCCTGATTTATTTAGTTAGTTATTACTTTTCAGGGGAACAAAATATGAGTTGGGCAGCCAAGCCACCTGAACCTGGATAATTTAATTTGTTTGTAGACTATTGTGGAGAAAACAAGAAGCCATATCATCACGCCTTTTCAATTCTCAAGTGATAATTAAGTATACTGAATCCCAAATGGATGGAGGCATTTGACATATAGTACCGGTTCCCTATATTCTCAATGGCTGTAACAGAAAATAGACTTGGTCATTTTATGGAGACATTCATGTTTTCTCTCCACTCAAGGGGTAGAAAGAAATGGATAGAAAAAGAAAAAAAAAAAAAAAAATAAAACACCACCTAGATCAATCTGAGAGTCAGAGAGTCACCTTCAAAATTCCTCAACCATCAACCTTTTTCCTCTCGTGTTTTAACACAATGCTGTGTGCCTTCATGACAGTACATGTCCAGTTTTGGTTAACACACAATATGACTTTTTTCTGTAGGGGATGGTGAAAATATAGCCCATAATATTCTATAGCATTGTTTATCCTGTTTTGCCAAAGCGACCACCTGTTCCAACATTGTAATCATCCCAAATTATCTTAACCAGCTGAAAGTCATCCCTATCACATTATATGGACACTGAGAAGTTGTGCCTGTAGACTCGCTGGAGGAAGAGAACAAACCATGGGAAACTGGAGAGGAGGTGGGATAAAAGTGGCTCACATGTAACCAAGCTCTTGCAGTGCGATTTTTTCTCTGCCCTGTGACAGGGAGCTGAGGGATGACAGTACGGAACTTCAACCTGGACCAGCCAGGTCAGACAGAGTTGCGGTGAGGGCTGGAAAATGGACAAACTCTGTGCAGACATGATTGTGACTGACTGCTCTGGGGTTTGGGGGACTCATGGATGTGCATGTGCTGGTGGATGAAGTGTGGGCTGAGGCAGGGAAGGGGTGCCCACAGGGGGACCCCTGCCCTGGTAAGCTGGAGAGAAGGAAAAGCACTTGCTGCTGGGCATGGTAATGTCCATGTGAGGGCTCTTGGTGTCTGTGTGAGTTGCAGGAACAGCTCTACTTTCAAAGCTGATCTCCACAGTTAGATGTGTGTGCACTACGTGCTTGTGTAACTGCACAGGACAGAACTCCCCCGAGTATTAAAGTCCACTAGATTTGGCTTCCTTTAACGTCTCTGGGCTGTGGTTCCACTAAATGGGGTTTCTGCAATTTCCTTGGTTGTGCTTAAAGGCCTCTGGTGTCTGTTAAGAACACTGGCAGTCCACCACTGTCAATAATTCTACCACTATATAAATAGACTACACTGCTGTATATCAAGATTTCCACCTGTACACAAAAGAAAATTATACCTTGCTTAAGTTTAATTGTATTAGGTCACCAATTTCAACCTAATTAATGTGGTTACACCAACAGTAAAATTGTTTGGAACAGTGCTTGGCTGTGAAGAATCAGTTCCTTAAATTACTGAAAGATTTAATTTGTTTGGTTTTATCATATTAGCTCTGGCCATGTTTCACATTCTCAATGGTATGTAGTTTGCTGAAGAGAGATGCAGAAAACGATGCATGATCTGAATACTTACTTCTATCAGATCATTGTGTTGTAGTCTGGAAAGCCATTTGAATTGTTAATTGACTTTTTTTTTATGTGTTGTGCATGTCATGCATTAAATATCTGGCACTGTTTAACTAACAGATGTGGGGTTTAGGTTGCCTACTCTTTCATTATTTGACTAAGATAAGTTAGATTTATTATTCTTTTTGTAATGTGTATGTATTTTTAGCAAAGAAAGAATTAAAAGTATTTCTTATTCTGAATGTACTTTAATTCTGGATTTGTCACCAGTTGTGAAAAAGGTCATCTTCATTGTGCTAATACAAATGAATAGTGTTAGAATTCACAATATATTCACATGAGAGCTGCAATTTCTATTGGGTCTACACAAGAAATAATACATACATATTAATCAGGAAGAGATCTATGCAAATGCAGCTTTTCCTTTTACTATTTGAAGATTTTCCACAGAACATTTATCCATTTACATCTCTGCGTGCTATACTGCATAACAGAATATAGGTTAGGATGATTATTTATTGAAGCAGATATTCATAATGTTGTACAGTGGTCCACACTGGAAAACTGCAGAAGGTATTTTGTCACTGTGATATCCAAGCACAAGGCTCCTCTCTAAGAAAAGCAGAGGCAAGTGCAATGCTTCCTGCAGCAACACAGAGAGCACTGGGGGATGGCAGAGAGAAGGCAAGGCTTGTTCCTGTGTGTGTCCCTGTTTTCCTCCCCGAGCTGATCTCTGGCAGCCGGCTGGTCTCTCCACAGCTGCGAAGCCCAGCTCCCTGACCAGCACTAAAACGAGTTACAGTGGCTGAGCATCCTGCCAGGATGCTCCCCCCAGGGTTTGAGGGACCCAAATAAAAACAATTCCATATCTCCTTCTTTCAGGAAAGGAATAGTGTTTACCTGTCTTACTGAAATATGTTATGCTGATTTCATTAACATTTGCAGGGTGCTTTTGTATCCCCGAAAAGCAGGCTGAATGGAGCCGTAAAGTGTAATCATCACCATCATCATTATTTGCTTGAGATGAAGACCTAGTATTAAATGCGTGTGAGTCCTGTTCTTTATGGATAAAATGTTGAACTATATATAGTGTCACCTTCATTTTCCTTTTCTAACACTGCGCATACTAGGCAGCAGGCTGAATTTTTTAGCACATGTGCACAGTGCCACCCACTGTTCTACTTCTCTCTGCTCTATGTTCTGTCTTTTATGTTGCATTTGTCTGGCATCTCCATTTCCTCTTCTTTATTTGCTGTGCCACAGGTATATGTCACAAAATGGCAATTTATCTCCTGTGAGCGTTCACCTCACTTGAGCTATCAAACTAGCGCTTGTTCACACACCTAAGCCAGTAATAAATGTTGCTGTTATTGTATCCGTGTACTGACTCATGAACAGGCTGTAGACAGTTTGTGGAACGGGCTTTTCAAATGCCAGTAGCTGCTTGTGTTCTAAATAGATAAAACCTGTTTAATTCTTCTTTATTATTATTTTACTGAAATCCCAAATCATCCCTTCATGTCTAGAGAGAAAGCTGAGGGATGATGAAAAATGTTTCAGATTTGTGGGAAATAATCAGCTCCGCTAGGTGTGATCCAAGATTTACTGAAGGTAATGGGAGCTTCTAACCTTGAATCTGTTCTGTTCAGAGGGAGAAATTGCGACACGACTATACATATTTTCTTCCAAACCTCCTTGTGTGCCAAACAAGAGCTATGCAGTGTTCAGCATGCAGGCATCCTACCTTGTTATTACATTTCCCCTTCCTCTTAATGTCAGAACAATAAAAAACTTCTCTTTTGTGGGGTGGAAGGCTGAAGTACATTAATCTACAAATTAATTACTAGGTTGAGGAGAACTGTTTTTTGGTATCACTTTCATCTTCTTTTGACAGTATCAGAAAAATCTAACCATCTTGACATGCCAAACAGTGATTTATTCATCATCTCATCTCTCTTCAGAGCAAATTTGGCAAAAATCAACACAAAACTACATGAAAAATGAGAAGCAAAACTGTTGTCCCATTCTCCCCAAGTAATTAGCTAGGGGTTATCTAGACATACATTTTTTGGTTTTGTGATTTGACTCTCATTACAACTTATGTCCACACAGGGAAGTGATTCAGTTAAGGGTCAACCTGCTAAACTGGAGGCAAGGCATGAATAGAAATGGGCAAATGGAATAAATGACTGGATAATTAATTTCCACTTTCAAAAGTGTCCTTAACACCTAATGTTGTGGAAACCTGGAAGGAAACTACTAAGTCTAACAAGTCCCTATCTATCACATATTATAATTTTATAGAAACTATTGCTATATGCTGTAAACGCAACGCCTATAAGTGGAGCTAATTTAAAATGTGATCTCAGTTACTCTGTGTAGTCTTGTGTGAGAATGTTAACCAAAGCCCATATAGCTGCTAAGGAGATTTAAAATACTGCTAATGAAACTTTAGTAGTACAAAACTTGTGAGGAATAAGGCTAAAGTAGGTATGCATAAACTCCATTAGCCTGAGACTTTTTAATGCCATCACTGACATAGGCATGCCAGTGATAAGAATGAGGAATTCTGAAGATTTTACATACTTAAAAACAAACAACTGGGAAGAAAATAATTTGTCTACAGAGACCTAGGAACTGAGGAATATACACATAAGAAGACAGGGCAACAGTTGCCTTAGTTTGAAAGCACAGGTAGTGAAAAGAAGGGAAATCAGCTCATTCATGCTTTGAGATGTCCACAATTAAGGAAAAAAATCTCAGAGAAACTGAACACATGAGGCTTTCTGAAGTTTCCTCAATGCGTATCATTAATCCCTTAAGTAACAGTAGAGCTATTTGACTGCCTGTGCATTAAGAAAATATTAATATGTTATTGTCCATAACTATGATTTTAATAACAGTAAATTTGGTTCTGATTACCAAAATTTATTTGGTAAAGAAGGAAAATGGCTTTCTTACATTCATAATTTGAAATTCATTTAGGTAGGTATCTGCAAATGCAGATAAGTGCTTAATTGCATTTTCAGAAATAATCATGACTAAAACCCACTGATTCAAAAAATCTTATTATTGGCACATATGTTTCCAGGACATAAATTATATGGGACAGACAGAGGCTGTTGTACTATTAACAGAATAGTGGTTTATAAAAGATTGCTTAGAGTGAAATCTGATAAATTATTTTGCCATGCCAGCTCATGACATAGAATATCTACTACAGGTAATAATATCACTACAGTTTCACTACCTAACCAAGGCAGCATCAGATCCCATGCTGTGACATGCTGAGATAGGTTTAAAAATTTGCAGAAGTAGGAGACAGAATATGTGGGATTGTTCAAATATATGATTATGAGAAATCATTTCACAGAATGAGACTACATTTTTAGACACTGTAAATGGAGCAGCTAGGCTGAGAAGACAGCCAAAGAGAAGCAATACCACTCCCCACAAGTTTTAAAGAAAATCAATTCACTGCCATGTGTAACTATGCACTTAAACCATCTCACTATCAAGTGTAGAAAGTAGTAAATGTGATGACAATATCTAAAAAGGGCTCTGGGAACTCCAGAGAAGTAAATCTGAAATTCTACCAAGCAAACTCTTAAAAAGTATAATAAACAACAGAATTAAAGAGTTGGTAGATGCATAAAAATATCTTGAGGAAAAATCAACATATATTTGTAAAGAGAAGCCATACCTCACAAATCAATTGGAGAAAAATCTATTCGGTATGATCTGCCAGGATCCCCAGAAAGCATTCAAGAGGGTTGTTCACCAAAGACAGCTACAGATGATAAGCTGTCATGAAGTAAGAGACAAAGTCCTCACATGAATAAAGATCTGCTTTAAAGCTACAAAACAGAAGTGAGCCAAAAGTAAGAATAAGTCACTTTTCTTTCTCAGTGGAAGGAGTATAACAACAGGATCCCCCAGATATCTGTGTGAAGGTGTGTACTATTCAACATGCTGAAGAATGATCTGGAAAACAGAATAATTAATTGATATGGTTTTCTAATGCTACTAAATTATTCAGGGTTCTAACAGTAACAGTCCAGTGGGTGGGGCTGGGGAAATAACAGAAAGACCTCATGATAGTAAGTAATAACACATGAAAGTCAGTCTAGACAAACTAATGCACATACAGAAAAATGATCTTAACTTTAGATTTTCATTTAGGATTCTGAATTACTTATCACTACTCAAAAAAAAAAAAAAGATCCTGGTGTTTTAGCAGCACTTAGGAAAACCTGAGCTGAGTAGAGGGCAAAAATCACACAGAATGTTAAAATGTGTAAAAATAGAAATAGACAACAAAATAGAACAGATCATTATAGACCCAAGGTGCAACCACAACATGACTATCTTGTGCTGTTTCGATCCCTCCCCACTCTTCACTTCGTAATGGGTAGTGCACACTTAGAAAATGTTGAAAAGGACAATGAGGGATGAAGAATGAGATGCTCAATTGCTCACATCGGTGCTTCAATCCAAACTCTAGCTTCTTAAAATTCCCGTTCAAAGAGTGTTGATTCATAGAGATGCTTAAGGTCTACAGATGTGTAGGTTTTAACCTACAAAGGCACCCTGAGTACCAGCAGATCTTGGTCTGTCCAGGACTGCCTACTGGTAGTTGTCCAAGATATTAAGGCTCCTCAGCTCCACCATAAGCCACAGTCATGCTGCTGCAGACTTTACACACGTGCCAAATATTAAGGGCACTCAGAGGACACAAGCACCAGTCAAAGTCCTGAATCAAATGAGAAAGATAATGGTATAGCTTCCATACATTCTTCCAATGGACTCCACCTTCAATAGACCATGAAGAGATATGAATGTTCATCAGTCATCTTTCAGAGGATTTAGTGTGTTTCACTCCCTCCCAATGAAATTATTCCTTTCTCCCAAATTTGCTTAATATAAGAAAGAATGATGTTAACATAGCGCCAAACGCCAACCTGAGGCTACCAGCCCATCACCACAGCTCCTAAGCTTTACTGTGTGTCTGTCTCTTGAAAGTGGGAGAAAACCTCCAAATTACTCAGAAAATTATACACACGCTGAATAATGTAACAGCAGGTGGCACTGTCACGTCAAAACTCTTACAATCATCTTGTGTTTGTATTTAATAAGGTTTTATTCATAGATAATGGAATGGAAAAGTGAGTGACATGCAAATTTGCATAGGATAATTAAATATGATTTGCTAAATATTCTTCTTCATCTCTGATTAACCATTTGAGTTTTTCAATGTTTTAAAACTGGATTTGAACTACTATATTTGCC
The DNA here is from genome assembly GCF_037038585.1 of Patagioenas fasciata. Taxonomy (NCBI): domain Eukaryota; kingdom Metazoa; phylum Chordata; class Aves; order Columbiformes; family Columbidae; genus Patagioenas; species Patagioenas fasciata. The sequence goes on from NC_092521.1 coordinate 19,582,063, forward strand.
AATACACTTGCACTGTTTCCTTTTGCTCTGGTCAGCCATCACAGCAGTTCCACATTCCCAGCAGAAATAAGCTGAAACATACATAATTATTTCTTCTAAATCTGCTCATCATCACATAGCTAATAAGACAACAAAACTGAAATTTCCTGTCCTTTCATGTACAGTACTATCCATGAAAGCTGTAATAACAAAGGAAAAACAGCTTTTACTGTATCTTAAAAGCAATGAATTCTTACTGAAAGATTTACCAAATGGCTGAAAATAATCAGACACTTCATGAATGAGGGGCAGAGCAGTCTGCCTACTCTGAAGCACTGATAGCTACAACTTTAACAGTTCATATGTAGAAGTGTCAGCTGTAATCTCCTCTGGAAAAAAAATCCTGAAACACATGATCCCTGTTTGATATCTATGAGATCCTTCTGAGTGCTTCTGCCCTTTGCATTTGTAATGCAAGCTGATACGTGTTTTGCAAGCCCCTTATTCCCACACTGAGGCCACATTCCTGAAGCACAAACACTTGACAAGTCACTGGGTCATGCGATGGAAACTAACTACAGGTCGTGATTATGAAGCCTAAGTAAACTATCAGAAGAGCAACTGTCTGTTTAACTGCCAGTTCTTCTTTGACATGCAAAACCTTTCCATCCCCATTCATCACAAGGTGAGTTTCAAAGGCAAACACTCTGCCTTCTCAGGGTAGACGACCTGAAATATAAACTTGAGGACAGAAACCGTCTGTCAAAGATGAGAGCTCTCCCTCCACAGAGCTGTCCTGGCCCCAGGGAAGATTTATATATCACAAAAATATTTCCAAATCAAAAATGTAAGATACCCAGATGAGAATGGAGGATGTGTTGGTATAATTTTATTGGACTGAACAAAGAAAAGATAAGTTTGATTTTGTGTCAAACATTAAAGAATCATGAAACAAAGGATGCTACATCAACATGTGTTTGTAAATCTGACTGTGATTGCCACTCCTCCCTTGTGCCATCATCACAGAGCAGGGCACCACTCCAGCCTGCCCTCCACCACGAGCCGTCCTGGAGCAGGGCATCAAACACCACATACTCCACCATGAGGTACCATGGAGTAGGGCACCACACCACCAATTCCTCTACCACAAGCCACTATCATGGAGCAGGGCACCACCCCACCAATTCCACCACTGCAAGCTACCATCATGGAGCAGGGCACCACTCCACCAATTCCTCCACCATGAGGCACCATGCAAACACCACATCAGGACCCATCAGGCTGCTGAGAAGTGTCAGGCAAACTTAAGTAAAAAAGGCACCACTATGACCCTCCATATTATGATATTTTGTGAAATCTTAAAGGATCCCTGAAAATTTTCGAAGCAGAAAGCCCAGGGCAAGCCATCTCTTTCTCCTCTTCGAGGCAATGTGTTGCCCACCTCCTGTTTTGGTGACGGGAGCAGCTGAAGAAGCCTGACACACGCTTCCCCCACACTTCAACCCCTGGCCCTGTCTCCAGTGACACCAGACATGGACTAAAATCCTAATACAAGGCATTCAAATCACATGAGATCTTTTAAGAAGCATGTTATTGAACACTAAAGAGTTTATTTTAATTCTCTTGTTTTAGATTTGGATTATGAACAAAAGATCAACACCTTCTTAACAAACACGAAACCCAAGACTTCTATTTTGTTTTGTATTGCAATAAAAAATGAGATTATTGTCTAACATCACAGGAGTTCTGGAGCCAAGACTTTAGAGAAAGCAGAAAAATAATACGAGATTTTAAAGATAATTGTAGAACTTGAAGTAGGGATTCGTAATAAATGAGTGATTATCCATAAACGATGTTAGAGGGCATCTCATCCCAGAGGAAAATTTGATATACAAACATTATCTTTGGCCTGCACTGGATAATATTGCTTAATAAAAATAAAATTGAAAATTATTTCACTGTTGAAGCTGTAAGAGCCTTACTGAAGTATTTGAATCTGGTAATGTAAAAACGTATTTGTGTTTATAACTGAAAAGCCAAGTTTGTGACTTGTCTTTTTGGAATAATATCTTACAGCTATATTGCAGGGTTCACATTACAAAAGATAAGGTCAGGTCCAGCCCCACTCCAGATTAGGGTCCCTGTGTAGCAGCACATGCTGTGTGCCTCAGAAGGCCAAAATACAGGAGTAGAGCTCCCCTCTGCCTCTCCAAGGCAGCTTCACCCCAGTGTAGGACACTGAGTGGAAGGTAGGAACTCTCATTTAAATAAAACAGGTGACATTGTCTCATCAGGAATCCATCTTCATGTTCCTAGATGCCTCAAGACTAGGCCTAGCTCTTTTCAGCGGCATCTGCTTGTTCATTATCATGGTTCTGCAAGCATATAAAACATGGAATGAGGTGCCACAAGCTGAAGCTGAACCGGGGTGGGGGTGTGGACCTGACAACCTCCAGACGTTTCTTCCAACCTCAATCATCCTGTGATTCTGTCATTCCAAATCTTGTCTAATAAAGATCTGCTAAATGAAATGAACAGATACTAGTGGCCTGCTTATGAACAGCAGGTAAACTTTGGTGCCCTTTTAAGTGGTTCAGTGAGATTAATTTCCCTACGCTTTCTCTGTAGTTAATGTGTTATCCTTCCTCCCTTTCTACTATAATAAACCTAGAGTGATGCTGTTCAAGCCAGCTGTGAGAGTGCATAGACATGACATAGAATATCTTCAATTACCTCAATTTCTGGGCGGGCTGTTCAGCATCCCATCTGAACATGCTGCCTTCAGAAAATTAGTACAGGCAAAGCTTTCCCTGTTCATAAAATACGGAGTGAACATACCATTAGCGGCACACATGCTGATGCACAAGTGGTGCACAGGTGGAACATGTACTCACCAGATCTTCCAGGGGAAGGCCCAATCTCACCTATGCTGCTGAGATCTGTAGCTCACAGCTGCACATCCTTGTTCTTCCTCACTGAGGGTCAACTCCCTTTCTAGTGCTTTCAAACCTTGTTTTGAACCAAACCTCCTCGCAGAAGTAGGAAGTAAAGGAGTCCATAAAAAAAAAAAAAAAAACAGGAAAACAAATGTTCCAATCTAAGTACTTGTCAGTGAAGCTAGGCTTAAAAGCCACTCCATGTAGTTTCAGGATTTTGATGTTTAGGATATGTTCTAAGCTATTCTGCTGCCATATAAGATTAAATTGGAGTGAAAAGAATGAATTGTTCAATTTAAATTTGAGCTAAATTAACTTCAAGCCCATGCTGTTTTATATTCTTCAAAGGGCATATAAACTTTTTGGGTGGAACAGCAGAAACAATAAGTCGCTATCACCAAGACCTTTCCTTCAAGTATTAGCAAGCCATGTTCCCAGATGCATAAAAGCAATGCCTCAAGCCAAAGAAGCTTATTCAAATTAATTCCAACTTGTTCCAGTTTATTAAAAACCAAGAATCTGGCCCAGTACCTTTGGACTTGCTTATAATATTTTGTCTCCCAATTATATTTCAGTGCACTGATTATGACATAATTACCTAGTTAGGGGATATATTTAACACATTAGCAAATTTTTCTCTTTGATAACTTTGGAAAACAGGAAAATTCTTTCTCTCTTCTGTGCGCCAAAACTTGTTCTGCTGTGATGCTCCTTGTACTCTGAATCAAACCACAATGCTAGAACTCTTGAAGGTTATAGCTTAAAAAAAAAATAAAAAGGGAAAAATTTAAAAAAAAATTCATTTATGACCTTTGGAAGAAGGATCATGCAACTCAGGAGGACTACAAGGATGTCGTGAGGTTATGCAGGGAGAATATTAGAGGGACAAACACCCAACCAGAACTTAATCTGGCTACTGCTGTAAAAAACAATAGAAATGTTTCTACAAATACATTAGCAAGAAAAGGAGGGCTAAGAAGAATCTCTGTCCTTTATTGGATGCAGGAGGAAACACAGTGACAAAGGATGAGGAAAAGGCTGAGTTACTTAATGCCTTCTTTGCACCAGCCTTTAAAAGTATGACCAGTTGTTTTCTGGGTACCCAGCCACCTGGGCTGGAAGACAGGGATGGGGAGCAGGGTGTTGGTCCCTTCTTCCAAGTAACAAGCAATAGGATGAGAGGAAATGGCCTCATGCAGTATAAGAGGAGGTTTAGATTGGATATTAGGAAAAAATTATTCACGGAAAGAGTTGTCAGACACTGGAACAGGCTGTCCAAGGAAACGATTGAGTCACCATCGCTAGAGGTGTTTGAAAGATGTGTAGTTGTGGTGTTTAGGGACATGGTTTAGTGGTAGACTTTGCAATGCTAGGTTAATGGTCATTTCTAACCAAAATTATTCTATGATTCTATAATCTTGTAACATGTGAGAGCAAGTCACTAGGCCTGTTTCTGATTTCACATTTTACATACTGCTTCAGTGAAATCAAAAGTCATTGAGGTTGTTTAGGAGGAGAAACAGAAGATACAGGCAAGAAAAAAAAAAAAAAAAGAAAGAAGTATTTTCTTATAACTCTACTGATGTGCTGTATTTTAAGAATTTATAAATAACTCACTAGGTGGGGCTGATACCTCACAACCAAGAAAAAGACTGAAAACAGCTGGAAAGGAGTTGCTTCAGTAAAAATAATGCTTTCATTTTAGAGAAAATCTTTGGGTAGTGTAAAATTAATAACTAGACTCAGATGAGATTTTTTTTTCAGGTTTGACTTTCTATATTTGAATTTTTTCTTATTTAACTATGAAGTATTTTAATCATTTTAACATGGATATTTTGGACTTAACTCACTTGTTTAAGTGGCATTGTAATTCTTAAGACTACCTGCAATATCTGAGATATCTACCTAGGATTAGTAGATGTGATGCAAAACCTATAAGAGATCCATGCTTCCCCAAGGAAGCACGTAGAGACCAGGAAGCAGAAGCACATTTGTACATGTAAGGTGGTATGAGATGCATACAGGTAGGTAACATTATGGCAAGAAGCAGCTGAGCCGAATGTGATGTGTCAAGTGCAGGAAAACAAAAACAGGGAAAAATAATTTGAGAACCTTTTCCAACCGATCCAGACCACATACCCTCATTTGGACAATTTGAAAGCTCATTTGGAAAACAGGGAGGAAGGCCTTTTTAAAAACGTCTTATACAACATCATAAGCAAATGCCGCATACAAAATTTTCTATAAACCACTTTCTGAAATAATGCCTTGTCTTAGATTTATGTCATTACACCAAAACTAGAGACTCCAGCCTGACAGCTACAATTTAGCCCTGTACCCCAGCTGGAACCATGAAAAGAGAACAGTTGTGAAGCAAATAATCAGCAGAGGTTTCCCTCATGCAGAGGTAGACTCTATCCCACAGCAGCCTAAAGGGCCTGGTAATCGTGTTGTGCTGCTGAAGCAGCTCGAAGCAATCAGCTCTGATGAATGAATTGAGCCCTGAGTCACCAAGGTTCTGGAAGTCATTAAAACAGCAGAAAGGAAAGAGCTGATTCATACAGTTCAGTATGGTTATTAAACCTGATGACCTCAGGACAAAAATTGGGAAGTGAAAGGAAGGGAAAAGAGGGGAAGGGAAAATGAAAGCTGACATAAGGAAGGGGACACAAAAACTGATACAGGGTGCAGCCACTAGGTAGTTCTAAATTTTTAATGCAGAAAGGAATTCAAGTGAAAATAAAAGAGCAACTAAACCTGAAAGAATTCCTTAAGACAATACTTGTTCCACAAAAAACAGTACTTGTTCCACAAAAAACAATACTTGTTCCACAAATCACAGAAATCTTGTTAAGAATGATGAAGTGGATCAGAGGAATTTTGTTAGTTGTCTGAGTGGAATTTTGAACAAATGGAATTTTTGTGAGATCACTGAGATCATGCTTTGTGGCAAGGAATGATGTATAGAGAAGGACTGTTCATAGTATCTGTGAAGTCACAGAGCATTCATAGCTCATTAGCTTTTGTTTAATATTTATGCTATTTACTTTTAAAATACTTTCACTCATTAACAAAAGATTATTCTGACTATAAATGACCAAGTAAAATACTAATAAAGACATATACATTTAATTATACTTTCAAAGACAAATCAAAAGAGATTATTTTACAGAATCACATCCAAATTGTTAATCAAGCACACAATCTCTTTGATCAGGATTATTATATGTGTTCAGTTATGGAAAAGCATGTATGTGTGCTTAAACTTAAGGCTTCTCCCTGAAACAACTAAGATTATTTACATGTTAAAGTTATGCATTTTTCTTAATGAGAAGTTTTACAGCATTCTTAGGTGGAGGTCCTTTTGTCAGGGATTTTCCCACTGAGTCAGAAATTGAGAGTTATCGAGGGCAGCAGCATGGTTAAGGCAAATGGAAATAAAAATAGAGTGGAAAGGAAAGAAATTATGGATATAGGAAAGAGAAAAGAACAACATGACTACAAGTCTTCAAGGCTTTCTACCATTCTGTATAGGCAAAACCTTGGTACACCACAAACAGGGTACTGAAAAGCAGATTTGGATATTAAAATAGATTACCCTCTCTTTCTGGATTCTAATTCCCTTTCAGATGTCAGCATGACTGTAGTCTTTAATAGTTACTCATGGTCATTTATGGTTTTATTTACATGTAAGGTTATTACTGCTATAATATACATTATTATTAATGATTGGAGTTACAACAGTGTCTAGAGGGGAATTAAATAAGGTTTCACTTTCAATGCTGTAAATACCAACCTTTGTTCAAGACACAGGAGAGAAAGATCAAGGGAAGGAGAGAGGATTTCTCTGCAGCAGTGGCAGGAGTATGAGCTCAAACAACCGATGTCTGGGCCCTGCCCCAAGACAAAAGAAAATCACTCATTGACTTGAATAGGCATTTAACCAAGCTTTATGCATACAATTACCAGACAGATCTTGAGAAGTTTTGAAATTTATTTTAAATGCATTTTAAATGCAGAAGATCTGGTTTAAAAGTTTCAGATCAAGATAAACCTCCTGTGAAGTTAATACATATCCTTCCATCTCCACTCCACAAATATTCTCTAATACTCCACAGGCTTTAGAACCCGAAAAGTCAAAATCAAGTGAAGAATTAGTCTGTGTTGCAAAATTCCTTTGGAAACTGTCTACGGAACCCAAAACATGAGCATTTAGCCATTTAGGACTGTTGTCTGTGAATTCATTATTAGAACTACCTAAGGAGACCTCCTGGAGTCTGATAGATTATGAATTCTCTCTTTTTTGTGAATACTACATGCTTGATCATAGCTATACCAAGTCTCATGAAGCCTGAGGAAACAAGTGAAATTGATCAGCACACCCATCACCACCCCAGGAAATTCTGTCTGACAACAATGAAAGATTTACAAAAAATTGAGATATTAAACAGATTTTTTTTCTGACACGCACATACCCATAATCACACACTTACTGACATTATGCAAATATTGTCTTCTGGAGTTTTAATAAGCGAATACTGAAGATATTGACACTGAAGCAACTGTAATTGGAATACTGTATATGAGGGGATTCAATACTAACATATCTAATTTTATAGATGTTTGAGGTGATTAGTTTCATACATTTGCTTATATGCCAGTATTTCCTCTTGCCACATGCATTCAACCAAATCAAGAAAAAATTACTAATGCTATGTGGGAATTATCTATGAGATGATTTATTCATCAGAGTAAAGCCTACAATGAAGAAAGTGTCTTTTAGCTATTGAACAGAAATTATCACGATTGCTTATTACTGTTCAGATGTAATAAGATGTGACCAGCTTGCTTAGAATGCAGTCTTCTCTTACAAGAAAAAAAAAAAAAAAAAAGTCATGAAACATCATAAGTCCCTACACCCAATCAAATACACATGTCACAGTGTATGAAACAAGGAAACTGCTCCAGTGAGTGTTCAGGTCATGTTGTTGATCTAGTTGAAAACCTTGGAAAATCTATTATCATGAGTTAATGAGGTACTATTTATGCAAACGTGACAGGCTGAAATTGAGGAACAAACACTTTCTATCCACAGAAGTTTTCTCAGAATTTCATTCCCAAAGCTCTCTGGAGGACAAGGACTCCTCGCCCAGCACAAATACACTCTAGTGCATGAGCTAAGAAGTTAACAAACAGACTTTCCCTTCTGTGCACCCAGAAGTAGTGATGAATATCTCCCCCAAGAAGTTCAGCACTTTACCATGCAGTCCTAAGTGACCCTGATCCCTCTAAACTTTCAGTCACCTGGAAGCATGAGGTGTCCTGGAGTACTACAGCTTAATTGCACGTGGCAGCAATTAACTGTCATCATTTAATCATAATGGTACTTACCTATTTCACAGTGATGTTGTGAGGGTTAACCAGAATTACTTGTGGCATCCAGAACAAATGATGCTATTTTTAAAATACAAAGTATTTTCATAGTTATCAAAATGAGTGTGTGATACACTGGTAATAAATGCTTGTGTTGGTATACAAGAACTGAGAACTATACTGATTTAAGTAGTAAAGAATTATTTAGTTTTTACAAAAACATAGTAAAAGTACAAAAAACACAAAACAAAAAAAAACAAACCAACCAAACGAACAAATGCTCAAGTCAGATTCATCTGGGAAACCATAGACATCAATGATGTCAATACCTTATCTCAGCTTTTGTCTAGCCTTCCCTTGCCATGAGGGGGGACAAACAGACCTGTGTAAGATGTGATTCATCCCATCATAAAGCACAGATGCATGAAACAAATGATAGCTTCTTTGAAGCTCCTCTTTCTCTTTGACTGAAGAGGTTAAAGGTGACTGGAAAAGCAAAGAAACATCTGCTTATTATACACAGACAAAGTTGGTCCATTATGCAGTCAGTTACATACACAGGAAGTCAATTTACACATAATAGCCACTTAAAAACCACAGTTCCTCTTACAAAATTAATTATTCTTGCTACAGGATATACGTGAGGTTAGTCAATATACCCAAATTAATTTTGTAAATTTAAAGACTCTTAACCTACTTTGAATGAATGAAAAGACAGTGAACAGTCACCTTACTTACTGTGCTAAGTCCAGGTGTTTTGCATTATTAATTGAAGGAAATTATTCACTGCATAAAATGTAACTGCAGCATTGGGGGGCAAAGAAACCCTACTCAAAGTCAGCGGAGATAAAGTTGCCTGAACACGTTTCTCTTTTGCACTGCATGAAATCACCTAAAATTATTTCCTTGATGACATTTTTTTCTGTATGAAGACATGCCTGGTCTGGTTCTCCTGTTTGTTACAGGATGCTCAGCTGTTCAGTGCTGTAAATAGAATTGTTAAGTACACAGATAGATGGATTGGATCTTTTTCTTTTAGTGCAGATACATAAGTTATTGCAATAAACAGGTTTTCTGAATGACTCAGTATTTTAAAGTTGCCAGAGGTAACTGCAATGTTGATACTTTGCTTGTATTATACAAATTATTAACAAAAAAATATTAGTTTTGCCTAAAATAATAATTTTCCATACTAACTATTTTTCAGAAATTTACTAATTTACATGTATAAATAATATTTTTAACAGGCCGGAACTGATCATATCACTTTTAAAGAAGATATTATTGTTATTGGCTGTTGTACTTTCTATTCTTTTGTAAGTGGGAAATATAAAGGCAAAATTAAATCTTATTAAAAAAAAAAAAAATCATTGTGTTATCCAGTATAACACCAGAAGATCATGATAGTGTGATATCTTTTTAATAATATTTTTACTATCTGTTATTTATATCATATACTCAAAAATTACACACATTTGAGATTGGAAAGGACCTCTGGAAGATATTTGCTCCAACATTCCTGCTCAAGCAGGGCCAATTGCCCAGGACTGTCTATCTGGTTTTTTTGATATTTAGAAGGAGGGAGACTCCACAATCTCCCCAGGCAACCTATCCCAGTGCTCAGTCAGTCTCACAGTAAAAAAGAGTTTCCTCATGTTCAGACAGAACCTCCTGTGTTTCAGGCTGTGTCTGTTGCCTCTGGTTCTGTCATTGGGCACCACTGGGATGGGTTCTGTTCTACATCTATTAATGACATAGTGGGATCGAGTGCACCCTCGGCAAGTTTTCAGATGACACCAAGATGAGTGGGGCAGTTGATACACTAGTGGGAAGAGATGCCAATCAGAGAGACATTGACAGGCTTGAGAACTGGGCCCATGTGAACTTCACAAAGTTCAGCAAGGCCAAGTGCAAGGTCCTGCACCTGGATCAAGGCAATCCACAGTGTTAGTACAGACTGGGGGGATGAATGGATTAAGAGCAGCCCAGCAGAGAAGGACTTGGAGCTGCTGGTGGGTGAAAAATTAAGTAAGAGCCAGCAATGTGCACTTGCAGCCCAGAAATCCAACCATATCCTGGACTGCATCAAAAGAAGCGTGGCCAGCAGGTCAAGGGAGGTGATTCTTCCTTTCTACTGCACCCTCATGAGACTCCACTTGGAGTACTATATCCAGCTATGGGACCCCCAGCACAAGACAGACACAGACCTGCTGGAATTGATCCAGAGGGGGCCACAAAAATGATCAGAGGGCTGGAACACCTCTCCTACGAGGACAGGCTGAGAGAGTTGGGATTGTTCAGCCTGGAGAAGAGAAGGATCCAGGGAGACCTTAATGCAACCTTGCAATACTGAAATGGGGGTTATAAGAAAGACAGACTGGGAACTTTTACCAAGGCCTGTAGCGATAGGACGAGGGGTAACAGTTTTAAACAAAAAGAAGACAGATTTAGCTTAGATGTTAGAAGACAGACTTAGCTTACATGTAATGAAGAAATTATTTATGATAAAGGTTGCCCAGAGAAATTGTGGATGCCTCATCACTGGAAGTGGTCAAGGCCAGGTTGGATGGGGTATTGAGCAGCCTGATCTAGTAAATTATGTCCCTGGCCATGGCAGGAGGGTTGGACTAGATGATCTTCAAAGATTCCTTCCAACCAAAATCATTCTATGGTCCTATGACTATGAAAAGAGCCTGAGTCCATCCTGTTTGCACCCTTAGAAGAGACGAAGTCCCTGACTATATGATATTTCTGTCTTGAACTCTTCCCAGCTATTCAGCTATCTAAATACAGGGTTATTTTGAAGCTGGACAACGAAGTTCATAAAGTGAAAGTTATGCATAATTCTCTGCAAGATCTTTCTGCTCAGAGTGTTTCTGAATCCACTTTCAGACAGAGGTGTTTTTCCTCACCATAAGAGAACAATGAAGAGTCATGAGAAAGTCAGTGTTGCATAAAAAAAAAATAACAGCTGTACAAGTTTTTTATGTTCTGCAGGGAAGAGAGGATATTACTTGTTTCATATACTTGGTTTTACTAATGAAGTAAAATGTTGCAGCAGCACCTCACGCTATCAAATACAGTCGTCAGTGTTCCTTCCTGCACTGGGTTGACTCAGCTGGCAGCTAAGTCCCCATCCAGATCCTTTCCCATTCCCCATGGCAAGATGGGGGACAAAATAGGAAGGGCAAAAGCAAGAAAAGCTTATGGGTCAAGATAAAGACAATTTAATAAAGGAAGGAGAAAAAAAAAAGTGATGCAAAGGTAATCACTCCCCACCTCTCACCAGCAGACAGATGCCCAGCCAGTCTCAGAGTAACAAGGACATGTAAGAGACTTCCCCCTGCTCAGTTTTACCACTAAGCACAAGATCATATGGTACCAAGTATATCAGTTTGGATCATCTGTCCTAGCTGTGTCACCTCCCAGCCTCTTGCACACCCCAGTCTTCCCCTTGCGGGTCAGAGTGAGAAACAGGAAAGGTCTTGATGCTGTGTAAGAACTGTCCAGCATTAGCTGAAACATCTATGTGTTACCAACACCATTTTGATAACGAATTTAAAACATAGCATCATATGGGCTGCTAAAAAGAAAATTAACTCCATCTCAGCCAGGCCCACTACAATTTCCTGTATTTACAGACACATGGCACATCTTGAGAAAACCTGTTGAGGTGTTGTTTAACATTAATGTTGCCAAGTTATATGCGGGAATGTCATGACTGTCTATGGAGAAAAGCAGTGAGCATTGATGTTGGTCTGAAATTTCTAAGGGACCCCGTAGATGGTCCAGCCAGGTTGACTAGAGATTAGCAACCTAGAGCAACCTATATCAGTTTAGATATAGCTAAAGAAATAACTTAGGTGAGAGTGGTCTTGAAGGAAATAAAATGTTTATGTGGTAAATTGGCATAGGAGAAACTACTGAAGAAACACAAACAGTGAAAAGTAACCACAGGAAAGAATGAATACAAAATGGATTTAAAAGCTGAAACATTTACCTGAATTGCTAGCAGAAGAGAACTGACATTTTCCAAATCAGAAGATTTCATCTGAAGGATAAGTAATTTCAAGTTTACTTAAGAAGAAGACCAAAAGCTTTGCTAGTTGGCTGATCAAGCAGTGAGCTTAATGAATGAAATAATTAGCGTTGGGCAGGAACAGTGGCAGGAGTATTATACAAATTGTTGTACACATTTAATGTCCAAAACTTTAGTCTCTTTTGGCAAGGACTGCAGGTATTTTTTCTGTAGAGAAGTTGATTCTTTCTCTGATAATATGGATCTAAGTTTTGGGTTGATTGATTTAAATCTCATCCTGTGTTGAATGACTTCACTCTCTTTGATCTATTTTAAAATTTCTTTTGAACATGGCATTATTTTGGATACTAAGTCACTGGAGCTTTCCTTCAGAGCAACAAACCATTTTCCTATTTGAAGAGAAGTATTCTTCTTCTTGATATTAGTATGTAATCTTCCTTGGCATTGCTAGGTTGCACCTATTCAGTGATAGGGGAATGGAGTAATAGCTCCTAAAAAATGCATTAGGTAGGTCAACAGTCAGGTCTGATTGCATATCTTTTATTCATCTCTGAGAACTTTGGGGCTTTTGACAGAATGCAGATAGAATTAAAATTTGAAATTCTTTTTAATCTGCTTCACCAATCTAATAAAAATGAAAGTAGCATTCAGACTAGGATCACACAGACTATTTACTAAACTGAGTTTTATATATTAAAGCCCCTTTCCAATACAATTTCAGCAGAAAATATCAGCAACTTTCTTTCCTAAGCAGTTGGTGGATGTAAAGTTAGCCTTTACTTTGAAAATAAAACTGCTCATATGTGTAGGTTGCTCTGCAGAACTACCTCCACAGCTACTCCTTTTTTTTACTTCCTACCACATTGTAAAAGGCAAGAAAATAAATAAGGTCTGAAAGTGGGTAGTGTTCAAAGATACTGAAAAGAGCTTTCTTAACATAGCCCTGATTCCATATCCTCTTAAACTGTTTTCACACAATGTGGACCAAACTGTGTGCCGTCCTCTGATCTGTCTGTTCTATGCAGCTAGCTGGAAGAAAGTGGAATCTGGCTGGTTTTGACTGGACCATTTCCACAAGAAAAGCGGAATATCCCTAGAGAGAATAAAGCTGTTCTAATAAGCTCTTATTCCACTTGCCAAAGGAAGCAGCAGAGAGCTGTCTAGAGAATTTCCAGGTTTCATCTTTTCTCACCTATTATTGCAAGAATGATGTTTCAGCAGCTCCCAGACTATATGAAAGGCCAGGGTTCAGACCACTCGATTGCAAAGGAACCACAACTGCTCCCGAAGAGCACTGCTTCACACTAACCAAAGAGAAAGATTCAGCAGAGCATCTAGCTGGTACCACCATCATTTCAAGGGAGTGACTCTGGATCTGCGTCAAGGGAATAGAGTCTATGATATGGATTATGTCTAATGTTGAATAAAATGGAGCTCAGGGCTCAGTGGCTTTCACCTTGTCCATAATTTGCAACAGACTAATACTGGACCTGCCACCATCCATTAATTATAACCCTTGATATGATGTATTTCTCCCAAAGCTTGGATGCATATAAGAAACTTTAAAATATATTGTTGAAATGGACCACTTCCATAGAAACTACTGTATGACAGATGTCAACAAAATCATGAATGGTGCTGGCAACAGGAGCAGGACCCTGTTATTCAGCAGACACAGCACCAGAATGAAAGAAGGTTTAACACCACTGTGGAGTATCTTTCACCCTATGCACAGTTAAATTGTGGAGAACCTTGCACAAAGTATTATCAACATTGAATCAGAAATTAGTTAAAAAAATGAATTTGCAGCATCATGAGAGGTTATTAAACATGTTATGCTACATGCAACCTCTCCAAGTCCCTGTGCTGCTGATCACTATGAAGATGTTCCAGATAAAAATTTTCACTGGATAAGTCCTACCTGTCATACTATTTTCCTTACCTTTTCCATCTATTCTACCAAATAAAGTCCAGGACAGCCACTCCAATTTTACATCTAAATGCAGACTAATATATGAGATCAAAAAACTTAAAATTTGGAAATATAATATGCCAGAAATCCCTGTAACTTACAATTGGTTGATTGTGAAGCACTACTCCTGTGAGAAGAGAATCAAGGCTATTTGAAATGATAAAGACAAATTTTGGGACCTGCACATCCTGGCTTTTTCCAGTATAGCATAATATTCCAGCTGGAAAAAGTGACTCTGCAATTGCCATAAAGTCATAGCATTCAACATGAGGAGTACCAAAGAGCAGGAAAATATATTATAAAAGACGTTTTTGTAACAGCTAGCTTTCTGTTGAAGCAAATTTTTCAACTCCCACAGCAGACATACTGGGTTGCAACTCATATTTCAGCATTCCAGCAAAAATTTTTTGTACTGTCTGTTGAAATAATGAAATCTGTTTTTTTCAGTCAGTGCCATCATACAAGGGAAATATCAGCTGGAGCATTGGTAAAGACAGTAGTTCAGACAGATGTCACTACCAGTCAGTTGTTACAGATATTCCTGACATGACAAAGTAGTATAACCCCTTGTATAACCCCTTCAGTCTGAAAAACATCTCTGAACCATGCAGACGTGGTTCTGTACAACATTACAAACTCCATGAGCAAAACTGCCTTGGAAATGTCCATGGTTCACATCAGCAGCAGCACTTCACTGGCAGAGTAAGATCAAATTACTCTTTGTGCCACTATATTAGTTTTTGCCACTGCTTCAGTGGCATAACAATATGGTTGCCTGAGTGGGTTTGCCAATGAAATGATAAAATTACAAAACCTGTTGCTTTGGTGCCTCATGTACAAATGAGCAGGAACAACAAATAGCTGATTCTTTAAAAGTTCTCCAGAAAACAAAAATTGTACCAGTAGTCTCTGTTCCTTGTGTCTGTCATGGTAGAAAAATAAATCCTCTATTTTTGAGCCTTTCTACTCCTTAAATATTCTTCTGACTTCCTTGAAATATTCCAGCTGTATTTTGTTGGTACATTTGAAAATAATTTTCTGAACAGTTTTCTAGAAGGTTTTTTTTACTGAAAATCTAAATTTACAACTAGCAGAGAACAACTCAGAAGTAAGACGCTATATGATACCCAGATCTCCTATCTAATTGTGGTGATGTGAATTGACATTATGGAAGTTATGAACACTGTGGAAAGTCATCAATGTCACTTTCCTGAAGTGAGAAGTGAGTATGCAGAATGCATATTAAGTGCACAAAGCTACTGGAGAGTGTAACCTTAATACACAGCTCTGAATTAGATACTCACTTTAACTATGCAAAATCAAAACTTCTAGTCAGGTTCTTAAAAACAGCAGTGGATCTGGACTAACAGGGAAAGTACTTGTCTTTTGAATCATGGTGATGGCAGGGCAGTGTTTTCAGATCTCCTAATGGAATCTGCTGGTTTGGGGTGGGACAGAGTTAATTTTCTTCAAAGTAGCTAGCGTGGGGCTGTGCTTTTGATTTGTGCTGGAGACAGAGTTAATAATACGGAGTTTTAGTCACTGCTGAACAGTGCTTACACAGAGTCAAGGTCTTTTCTGCTTCTGACACCAGCCCACCAGTGAGGATACTGGGGGTGCACAAAAGGCTGGGAAGGGACACAGTTGGGTCAGCTGACCCAACTGACCAAAGGAATATTCCACACCATATGACACCATGCTCAGCAATAAAACCTGGGGGAAGAAGAAGGAAGGAGGGGACATATGGAGTAAGGATGCTTGTCTTTCCAAGTAACCATTACACATGATGGAGCCCGGCCATCCTGGAGATGGCTGAGCACCTGCCTGCCTGCAGGAAGCACGGAATGAATTCCTTGTTTTGTTTGCATGCACAGCATTTGCTTTACCTATTAAAATGTCTTTATCTCAAACCCCGAGTTTTCTCATTTTTACTCCTCCAATTCTCTTCCCCCTCCCACCACGGGGGGAAGAACAAGCGGCTTTGTGGTGCTGGGGTTAAACCATAACATGGAGAAAATATGCCTGAAAAAAGTCATTCCAGCTGACATAAAGAATGACTGCTGAAAAGAGGAATCTGAGAAGAGGTTGAGTGAGTAGTTGTATTATTGAGCAATTATGAGCCTATTACACTCAGTAAGGCATCTTGCTGTTCTGAGGTACTTCTCATTGATGGTCTTAATGAATTGATCTTACTGATGGTCTTAATGAATTTTTTAATTATTACTTTTAATTAAGTGCTGGCTTAAGTGCTATCCATCAGAGAGACTACAATCCTGAATGGCAATCCTGGAATAAAAATGGGCTATACCTTAAAGCTGGCTTCATAACAGCAGTTGAAATTACTTTCGATGAAAAATGAATTAACATTTTTATGCTTATTTACTTAAATTATTTTTAAATTTGGTTCAAATATAAAAAGTAGAATGCTGATGCAAATAAGTAATCATTTTTTTCTTTATGACACACTTGAAATACAGAATTATAGAGCCAGAACGGGTCTCAGGAGGTCACCTAACCCTTCCAGCCTGCCTTAGGAAAGGGAGCACCACACCTCTGCTGCTCCTGACAAATCCTTGTCCAGTCAGTTTTTTGATGACCAGTGACAGAGACCGATGTCCCAGATGACCTTCTCCACTGTGTCCTGATTTCAACTACCATAGGAAGTTTTCTTCTAAGTAACTGCAGCATTTTTGAATTCAGCATGATAATAGTGCTGATAATGGCTATTATTTACAGCTGTTACCTGAGTAATGTTTATACTTAGCTGGGGTAGAATTGATTCTCTTCTCCACAGTTGTCCATTCTTCAGCTTCTGGTATGAGAAGAATCCTGGGAAACTGATGTTGATACTTATTGTTACGGGAATGAAGGATGTTCCTCAGTTTCCCATGTTTTGCAAATAAGCAGGTGTATAATGTGGGGTGGAACAGATCCAGGACAGCTGACCCAAGCTGGCCAACAGAAGTATTCCATACCATCAACGTCTTGATCCATATATAAGCATGAAGTTGCCAGGGACTGCCCTCTTCCCTTGATGGCCACCATCCCTGAGGGGTCCTGCTCCTGTTCCTGGGACCTGATTCCAGTAATTTCCCTACATCCTGCTTCTATCTCCACATTTTGCGGGACTCACTGTGTTCACAGTGTCTGCCTCTGGTGTTCATTTCTGGGAATGTCTTTCAGTGACCAAATATTGCTCTGTATATCTGTATAGTTTGGTGCATTTTATGATATTCACATTATTTACTATTCTTTTATTATTGTTTATTAAATCTCTATCTCAACTCATGATTCTTTCCTTCTTTTCCTTTCCTTCTCCCTGTGAAAGGAAAGGTGAGAGAGAGCAGCTGTCTACTGTTTTAGCCCCTATGCAGGGCTAAACAGTAATGCACTCCTACACCAAAATCTTCCTAATAGCTACCTTAAATGTCCTTCCTGTCATTCAACTCAATTTTTTTCAACACCTGTCCAATGTGGCCAAGGAGAACAAAGCATATCTTTCATCTTTGTGACCAGCATTTTACATCTCTAAAGACTGTTAGACACTCACTCCCCTTCACCATAGCTATCCCTACCCTACCCTTGGGCCATGACTTCCAAACCCCACTCCATGCTGTTCTCTGGCTTCTCTCTGATCAGTGAACGCTTCTGCAAAGGAAAGTCACTTGGAACAGATTCCTTCACCAGCAAGTTCTGATCAGAGAAATTGCTGCAGGTGTTGCAACACTTCAATAAATGTTCAGGTAATCTTCATGTAAAATATGGATGATTACTTATATCCAAAAGATGAAAGTTATGAGATCTCTGTGAAATAAATATCAGAAAGGCGCATAATTGGACACAGCTGTACGCAACAAGTGATGGGGATCAAAAGCAGGTGCTACAACACACAAAGCCATGTTTTGCATGCTACAGAATTTCTCCTCCTGGCAGGTTCCGCTACAACGCAGGAAATCACCCGCCCCAGTGACGAGTAAGAGGCAGCAGAAAACGCGAATTTGCAAAAGCAACCATTTTAAATTTGTCAGAAATAACTGCTTCATGAGAAGAAAAAAAAAAGTACTGAAGAAAGTGAACTTTACTCTTGCGCTGTTTAACTGAGGAACTACAAAGTCAGCACAGGACGGTGCCAAAGATATTCCAGAGTGTTTTAGAAAACAGGCTGACTGCAGCTAAGTTAAAATAGACTCTTTCACGTACATCGACTCGCCTTTACAATGACTGTTTTACTTGAGTGACTTCAGACTTTTGGTGGTGGGAGTAGCATAAGTGGGGACATATTATCTATTTAGAAACATGTTTGGTTTTACGTATATTAAAAGGCGGAGGGGGGCGGCTTCAAAAGAGCTCTGTGAAGCCGCTTTGGAGAAGTTTGCAGCCCTGTTTTACCCCTGGAGGAAGCCCCGGGGCGTGCAGGTGCTGCCGGCCCACAGAGAGCCCCGACCCGCCCCGCACTCCTGCCCCAGGCACCGCACCCGCCACCGCCGGGCCCCAGCGGCTCCCGGATCGGGGCGGGGGCCGTGGCGACCCAGCCCCGCGACGGGGAGGGCGGTGGCCCGGGCCGGCCCGCCCAGCGTCCCGCAGCCCCCCCTCTCCCGCCTGCCCCCCGCAGCACATGACCCGCCATGGAGGCGCGCTGGCGCTGCCTAGAAGTTTGGAGCTGGGGGAGCGGACAGCGGCTGCCGGCGAGGGGAGGGCGGCAGCCGGCGCCCAGCCGCGGGCGGCACAACCGGGCGGCGGGCAGGTAAGGCGGCGGCGGCGACGTGGGGCGGCCGGACTGGCCGAGACGGAGGCAGCCGCCCCGACACGGCCGGTCCGCGGAGGCGGAGAGCGAGGGGCAGCTTCGGCAGCAGCGCCGGGCGAAGTGCGATCGTGGGGCGAGCGGGGAAGGGTCCCCCGGGGCCGAGGACGGAGCTGTGGGGCCGGGGCGGGTGGGACGCGAGACCGGGCAGCGGCGCAGCCCCTCGGGATGCTGTCGGGGCGCGGCGGGGCTTCCCCTGGCTGCCCAGAGACCCCCTGAAGCCGGTGTTCCGTGTTGTGCGTCCTGGTTGGTTTCCTCCGCCCTGGACCCAGCGGTCGGAGATGATCGCTGAAGGGGAGGTGCTGTCGCGGCAGCTGGTGCCGGGCGCTTTCCGACGGCTGCTGGCGCGGACAGCCAGAGGTGAAGCCGTCTCAGGTACCGCTGTGCCTTCTGTACCCCCACAGGTATAGGCGGCGCTGGGCTGTTGAACACCCTGCCTGACCTGTGTCACAGATGGAGGCATCGCTCGGAGGAAGCGGGGACGGTGAGGTGTCGTTGGGACGGTAACCAAAGCACAGAGATACATTTCTAGTCTGTCCCGGCCACCCCCTGAGTGGGGCAAGCTTCTCTGCAGCTTTGTTGTGTTTTCGATCCCGGAGAGTGTGGGCTGCTGCTGGCAGCTACAGGATGAAGTCGCCTCCCTGCTGCATGTCTCTTTCTTCCCAAGCATCCCTAGAGCAACCAGGGAGTAGCACATCCCTGGGATCCCTGGACTCCAGTGTTTTCTCCAGTGAGGAAGAGCAAGAGCCCCTGCTCCAGAAGGTCATTCCCTCCTTGGACTGCTTTACTATCAATGTGGGAGGCAGCCGCTTTGTGATGTCCCAGCAAACTTTGTCTTGCTACCCTGACACCCGTCTTGGCAAACTGGCTGTAGTGGTTTCTGCTGCCCGGGATGTGGCCTCTGGCCTCCTTGAGCTTTGCGATGATGCCAACCTTGTGGAGAATGAATATTTCTTTGACCGGAGCTCACAGGCATTTCACTACATCCTGAATTACTACCAGACAGGGAGGTTGCATGTGATGGAACAGCTCTGTGCACTCTCCTTCCTGCAAGAGATCCAGTACTGGGGTCTGGATGAGCTCAGCATTGATTCCTGCTGCAGAGACCGGTGAGTTTTGGAAGATGCAGTGCACAGGATTGTGGGCTGGGTGAGCTCAGTGCAGGGATGCTCATGTGAGAGATCAAGCAGTGAGGGCACGTGAGGTAGCAGAGCATTGGGAAAAGTGTGCTGAAAGCTGGATGAGTTCAGCCCTGAATCCTGCACGAGAGGTGGATCAGTGTAAAAAATGGGAGATGTGTTGTGTGAGGTCACTGCTGAACCTTGCTGAGGGACAGGTTGGCTGTGGGGTCAAGATAGTGAGACCCTAATGGGAGCAGGGTCTGGCTGTCCTGCACTGGCTTCAGACTGGCCCTGGATGATGTCAGAGATGAAAAAGATCATGAAAGGAGAGATGTCCCTTTGGTCATCCAGTTTGGGGTTATCGTAGTTAGAGGGATTGGGTGTGGAGTCAGGCATGGTGCCAGGAGCGTTTGGAGCCTCCCCACCCTGCACTTTCCATTCTGGAGAACTTCCAGATCCAAACTGGAGAGGCAGAAGTGGGGGTGGTCACCTGCCAGGCTGAGTGTGGGTGGCATTGCTCCAGGAGGAGCCATGATGGGAAGCATCGCACATGGATGTAGCAGCTTACAGGGAGGGGGCAGCAACAGCAGGAACATGGCTCACTGGAGACAAATTAACAGGCAGCTCAGGAACAAGGTGGGTTTTGTCTGACCCACCCCCAGGATGTTTCTGTGAGTTCTCTTTGCAGTTAATTTTATTTATTTTATTTTTTTCCACCACTTTTAGTTGTACTGCTTTGTTTTTTGGTATTGAAGAAATAAATTCTCCAAAGAGCGTAACTGCTATTTATCTAAAGGGGTTATGTCAAAATTATTAGAAAGAAACAAACGAGCAACCCCACCCCAAAAGTATACTGAAGTTATCCTACCCTAGCATGGCCCAGTTCTACAGCT
This sequence comes from Patagioenas fasciata, assembly GCF_037038585.1. NCBI lineage: Eukaryota > Metazoa > Chordata > Aves > Columbiformes > Columbidae > Patagioenas > Patagioenas fasciata. The sequence goes on from NC_092521.1 coordinate 19,603,177, forward strand.
GAGAAAGTTGAATCCTAGTTTTCATCCCTTTCATCCTTCCCTGGTAGGTATAACTGAAAGCTCCTATGTCTTTGGTGGTACATGGAGCTAGAGACCTCTTTGGCATATGCAGGGGTAACTGTGTATCAAATGAAGGGGAAATGGCATACCTTCTTTGTCTAAGGCTTGAGATTTGCAGCAGTCAAGAAAACAGATATGAAATGAAAGGATATTTTTAGTGTATATTTGGAATGTCTTTGTTTCATGAAATTGTTCTGTTAATATACTTTTGTTCTAACAAAACACTCAACTATGCATGTACAATCTGCTAGTTTTACTCAGCACAGATGCTTGTGCACTTTGTTGTGCGAAAACCCATATATTTAAAGAAAGGAAGATAACTTGTCATCATAGGATGTAATGATCAGAACTCATCTATAAACTGCATGGCTTTTATTATGCCTTCACTTTTAGTATCGCAGATACACACCAACGTAATAAAAATGTAATATAATTAATAAAATTGAGGACAATTTGAAAAAAAAGGGTCTGGTTGTGCCATGATTGCTTACAAGAATGCATGTTAGTCATGCAGCAGATCCTACTGTAGTCAATATGATCCATATAAATAACACACTATCCAAATAAAATTACTCTGCACTTACAAACTGTCACTGATATGAAATGTGGGAATAGCAATATTAGGTCAGTGGAAACATGCTGCAGGGTCTCAATCTTCAACCATATGCTTGACATCAAGGTTTTCTGAGCGCAAATAAAGTATGCTTTAATATGTGTTCTCATGCCATGCATGGTAGCGGAGAAGAAAAACGTGCATATTGGCATTAAAAATCTCTTTGCGGCAATTCCTGGGCAGGTACTTCAGAAGGAAGGAGCTGAGTGAAGCCTTAGACATCAAAAAAGATGCAGAAGAACTGGATGCCCAAGATGAAGAAGAGGATTTTTCTGGTAGCCTCTGTCCCAGTGTCCGGCAGAAACTTTGGGAAGTTTTGGAAAAGCCTGGCTCCTCTGCAGCAGCAAGGACTTTTGGCACTCTCTCAATGGCTTTTGTTGTTGTGTCCATTGCCAACATGGCTTTGATTTCAGTAGAGTTGAGCTGGCTGGCACCACCGCTACTGGATGCCCTCGAGTACCTGTGCATTGCGTGGTTCACGGTGGAGTTTCTTCTGAGGTTCCTGTGTGCACGGGATCGGTGTCGCTTCCTAAGGAGTGTGGCAAACATCATAGACCTCCTTGCTATTTTACCTTTCTACATCACCCTGCTGGTCGAGAGTCTGTGTGACGGGGAGAGCTCCCAAGAACTGGAGAACGTAGGACGCATCGTCCAAGTGCTGAGGCTGCTCAGAGCCCTGCGGATGTTGAAGCTGGGAAGACACTCAACAGGTACTTTCAGCCATGGCAGTGGTACTTCTCTTCTTGATGCCTGTAGCAGTTATCCCCAGGCACAGTTCTCCATTTTGTGTGCATTTCTGCCTACCCTTTTTTACCCAATTTGTTAGCAGTAATGGCTTGTGAAAATAGGATTTTCGGACATGGATAATTGAGTGGCAAGGGCATTCTCTGATAAAAAGCCAGTGTATGTTGTTTTTGTAGAACAGACCCCAAAGTTGCATGCTGTAAATCAGGCACCAGTTACTCACAGTTTCATAAATTTAAAAACCTTTGTGCTGTTTGGAGCTCAGCTGGGGCTGGTTGCTGTGCTGGACCTCGGTGCAGCACAGGGCAGCAGAGTCAGGTTCAGGCAGCGTTCACCCGGGGATGTGGGACCTGTCACGTCCAAGCGCTCCCGCTTGTCAGCAGCCAGGTGGATGAACAGCAAGCAGGGGTAGGGTGGAAAGTGAAATGCATTTCTGAGAACATTTTTGTTCACCCAGCACTTGGAGCTTTGGAAAATTAGATCCTGATAGTAAATCATGGTCTCTGTCCTGCAATATTAGTCTTTTCTGAAGAGGGTGATGATTGTTCTTACATGGCACTCAACATACACTTCCAGGATTTCCTGCTGTGAAGCAGGAATGGGTTGATGCCTCTCCATTTTTTTGGAAAGCCATCTCTACCCTCTTTGTGACCTGGCTCCAGTTCAGCAGGCGGTACAGTATGCTTGCAGCAGCAGAATGTTTCTTTTTCTTCCCACTGAAGGGCAGTGAACCTGCCTACCCATGGCAGGGAGTAGCTTTAAAGCTGCTGAGCATAATCATAGAGGTTTGAGATGTATCTTAATCTTTACTTGCCTACCCTAGATTATGCCTATACCGATACATAACTGTCCCTCAGAAAGCAGTTGAAAGGAAGCTTGTAGTGAGTCAGTCTGTCAGTTGGTTGTGTTTCATTATAATTTTTGCATGGTTTGGTGGTGTTCTTTTGCAAGAAGGGCTGTTACCCACTTTTGATGGTAGCTGTAATGTGAATGCATTCTTCTCTAATTGTATTTTGAAAATAAGAAAAAGATTTTAACTCCTCAAGGCACATTTGTGCTGAATAACAAAATACTCATGCAAAAGTATGTTGATTCTAGTAATAAAGCTTCCAGTTTATCACATTTTACTGTTTACAGAAGGAATGCATGAAACTCAGTTCTATGGCTCGCTCTATCAACTTGAAACCAGATGTTTCAGATGTTTGTGTAATAACTTATGGTATATTAACTTTCAGGGATGATCTAAACTTTTGTGTCTATTTATTTTTAAATTCATTAAAGTGTTACCACAGTTTATATCACAATATTGAGTGCCATTAATATTGAGTTTAATAATTACATGTTAGGTAGAAGTGAATTAATGATACAAAAATGTGATCTCCTAACCTGGAAGTGAAATATGATCCTTGTACTGGAACCAAAGTGCCAGTTTCAACATAGAAAAAATGACATATTTAAACCATCCAGAGCAGCATTACCATCACTGTGCTTGCTTCTGTTGTAGTTCAGTTGCTGCCCACTTAGGCACAGAACACTAAATCAAATCTGTATTATTTAAATGTAGAAAGTCACTGTTTCGATCTTCTGTCAGAGAAGATGCTGCTACTAAGATTAAACATAGCCCTAATAAATCAAATTTAAAACATACACTAAAAGATCTGAAGCCCTGTTTCTTACCGCTAGAGGTATGTTAGAACAGGGGTTTTTTTTAACATAGTTCTAAACACATCCTTAACAACAGCTGCTAGTATTAGATGCACCCCATAATTACCATACACAGAGACCGTCCTCCTTGCACATACCTAGACAATCCTGACAAATCTCAGTCTGTATGAATGGCTCTTCCAACTCTTGTGTTCTCTTGCCTTGGATTTAGCAGCTTAAAGCTCCCTTCCAGTGAAGCTTCTTTCTGGCTCCTGCACTCTCAGACCAGACAAAGCTTCATGTGCTGCTCACCTGTTTTGTGTGGTAAGAGGAGCGTGAGATCAGAAGAGAGATGAGAAAATTCATGGCTGCTGGCAACAGCTCCTCTTTCAGCAAGTAGGGGCTTTCATGGTCACAAGGAGAGCATCCCTGTAATACTGTGCAGACCCACAGCAAAGCTGACATCACAGCAGCAGCCTGACTCTGCTGTCAGGGGCAGAAATTAGTTAGAAAAAGATGTCTAAATTCTTCTCTTCACTTTAAAGAAATGGCAACTTAACACTTTTTGTGAATAAGGGACGGAAAAAGAAACAAAAGAAACATTTCTGCCTGTTTGAAAGCTGAACTGAGCTAATAGGAGGGATGTGATACCTGAAAGCACCTGGGGTAGACTAGTGTGAGTGTATAATTATTTATGCAAAGTGCTATACTTCATCAAGGAACAACTGCGAAATCAGTAGTACAGCTAGAGGGTGACACCACTCTTTTGAAATTGCAAAATTATGGATTTGAGTGGCTTCGAGAATTTGAACTTGGCTTCCTCCTGGGGCCATGTTTTGTGTGAAGCCTTGCTGGTCCTCTTCTGGGAAGCACTTACAGATTGAGTCCTTGAGGAGAAATAGGATGTGAGCATCTTACTTGTAATGGCAATGGGTGTATGTTCAAGAGAAGGTTGTAGCATATATCAGGATGAGATGCCTCTGGAGGCATGAAAAAGCAAAACTTCATCACTTTAAGTGCCAAAAATTTATGATTATTTAAATGCTGTGTGTATACTGAAGCTACCAAACATCAGCTTGTCTGTCTCATCAAGTCTCTTTGGTCAGTGGAGAGATGAAACTTGAGCTGCATGGCATCAACACCTGCCCTTCCTCCTCCCGGCCCTCAGCTGGTGCTGCTCCCCTGCCCCACACCAGCTCCTCACCTTCTAGCACGGGTCACCAAGCTGTTACAGCCCCTGGCAAGGAGTTCTCCTGGGAGCTCATAAGATTTGCTGAGGTGTCTGTGCTTGAAGAGCCCTAGTTTAGCTGTGTGATAGGGCTCAGGGACATTTTTAAATGTTAAGGAATAATATAGAAGAATCTGTTATTATTTTGAATACATCAACTGATCACCACTTAGAATGAGCTGTAGAGTCCAATAACTTGTCTGAAGAATAAATTTGTCCAAAAATGTCTCCTGACTTCATATGAAGACATGAAGAGATGTATCTTTGTTTTAGAGAAGGATAATAGAACTAAGTAATACTTAAAAAACAAACAAACAAACAAACAAACAAAACCACAAAACAAACGAACTCCTTAACAGTTAAATAACCACTGAAGGTGTCATCAATATGATACAAAGAGTTAGCAGTCACTGCCCTGTTCCTTCTTATTTTGAGCTGGTTTATGTGGGAGTTGTGCCGGTTTTTAGCTATAGTATTCTCAGGATCCATCATGAGGGGCAATCCCTGGCTTTTATAGCACCCATTTATGCTTTGAGAAGAAGTGCTACAGAGTTAATTTTAAATTGGAGTACCTTCTTCCTGAAGTCCTGAAAGGACTTATTCTTCTACCCTGTTCAGTAGGAAGTTTTACATAGTGAAGGATGATAGAAACTCCCTTGGAAGATGAGAGTTTGATCTGGATCCTTGTAATTGTCTCATGCAGTTTTTGCACTGCTGATACTAGTGCATTTTCAAAATGTGGATGGAGTCATAGTAAGGGAGAAAAGATTACGCTGTTATTTCTTATTCCCATTGCATTGCAGATTTAAACTAAAACATTGTAATAAACATTCTGACCAACCGATTATAGTTATACTAATATAAAGTCTAGATATGGGCAAGTCTTTAACTGGAGTTCGTGAAAAAAACATTTAAAATTGAAACATTCCTTACAAACTTCACTGTGTACTTCCACTATTTGCTGTATGTAAACAAAAACTTTAAAACCCATTAGACCTGAAGGGGAAAAGAAAGAGCCAAAAGCAGGAAGAAATGTTTGTATCTTGTAGCTTGAAATAGAGGAATGAAAAGCAAATAGAATTGCTTGTTATGCTAATGAGCATATGAAGTCTGCAAGCAGAGGCAGAGCTCCAATAAACTATTCTACAAACACTAGTTCAGTTAGAAGTGTGCCCCATGAAGGCTAATTCATAAACATTTTTTTTTTCTCAGTAATTAAAGAAAATAGATGTTTTTAAAGAACAGTATTAAAAACTAACTCCACTTCTGATTCATAAGATAATTCCAGTCTCCCATGTGTCTCAGCTGCATTGGTACCCTGTTATCTTCCTTCTCTGCTTATGCGTGCAACATTGATCCATTGCACGATTATTGGATTTACTTTCCTGCCTGCCTTGTTGGGTGGTCTGGCCTTGTGGCCACAGCTCTGAAAGGAACGTGGGGGTTGTGGAGCGTGATCACCTGCACATGCACTTGTGGGCAGCTCACGGGCCACAGGACCAATACAGCACATGAGTGGGTTAACAGAACACCGTGTTTGCTTTGCAACGCTTTGCTGCCTCCAGTTTTGGCACAAGTGCAGCTGCTGCTGGAATATTGTATTTGTTTTGATGTATACAGATAAAGATATTGATAGCTTTTTGAGGGGAAGAGGCTCAAAGAGAGGCTGTGAAAACTCTAAAAGGATTGAAAACTGTACTTTGCAAAGAAAAAGTTTCTGAGTGACTGAACTGGGCTCTAAACACCCATCTGGGAACACAGATTTGGTAACTGAGGGTTGCTTGGTCCAAGAGGAAAATATGACAGTGGGTGGAAAACAGGAGCTTGGCACATTCAGACTCAAAGTAGGTAGCAGGTGCTTTTCGTGTGTTTTTGAGTGGTTATTTAGATAGCTTATTAAAAACTGTGCTAGATCTTCTGTTATAGCAAATTACTAAATCAAGATTGGTTAGTTTTTCTATATTATATGTGTAAGTAGTTCAAACAATAAGGAGAATATATATGGTCTGTATTAAGGAAATGGATATGATGTCAGTGGTTCAGTCTAACATTTTAATCTATTTCTCTAAATCACATTTTCCCATTAGTGTTGGGAGCAGCACCCGTTTTTCATACGGCATGTTCAATAGCAGTCAAAGAAAAACATAAGGCAATCACCTCTTAAATAAGAAATGTTTTGTAAATTTGTTATAACAGCTGCTTGAATCAACCTGCTGACAGCATTTCTTGTCTTTCAGGCTTGCGGTCTCTTGGGATGACTATCGCACAGTGCTATGAGGAGGTTGGCCTTCTGCTACTTTTCCTCTCTGTAGGAATCTCTATATTTTCCACTGTGGAGTACTTTGTTGAGCAAGGTGTGCCAGGCACAACTTTCACAAGCGTACCTGGTGCTTGGTGGTGGGCAACAACTTCCATGACAACTGTTGGTTATGGTGACATCAGACCAGACACTACCATTGGTAAGGTAGTGGCCTTTATGTGTATCCTATCAGGAATACTAGTTTTGGCTTTGCCAATAGCTATAATAAATGACCGTTTTTCTGCTTGCTACTTTACACTGAAGATAAAAGAAGCTGCTCTTCGGCAGCGTGAAGCTTTAAAGAAACTCACAAAGAACTCATCCAGCGATTCAAATATCAATGTTAATTTGCGAGACATATATGCACGCAGTGTCATGGACATGTTACGGTTAAAAAGCAGAGAGAGAGCAAGTACAAGGAGCAGTGGAGCAGATGAGTTTTGGTTTTGACTTTTTAGGTTATTTAGCCTTGTATAGCAAATAGACTACTTCAAAAATATAGTATTAAGCATCTCTTTTTTTATTACTTGCCATATAATGTATTTGCTTTTCCAGCTGGAGTTTTACTTACTTGGACAGACTGAGATAACTATTGTATACAAAAGGCAGAATTCACACTACGAAGCCTCTCAAGGAGCTCAAGGATCATGGTGAGATGGGAAATAATGGGTCCATTTAAGTAAAACAATGATACAAACTCTTGTCTATGAAACTTATGTCCTTGTTAATGTATAATAATAAAATCTTAGTGAAAATTGCCACAGTGTTTTGAATTTTAAAGATCTATAAGATTTGTATTTGGAAGAATAGAAGTCAATGACATCTAAAAAAAACTGAAAAGGGAAGCCCAAGGAAATGACAGGTTGTATAAATTTAGGATGACATTCCTATAACAAGCTTTATCTTACCCACTTTCTTATCCCCATCTTCTACTCTGTTTGCATGAAAAAGAGGTTACTAGACCCTGGGAGGGAGAATTTCCTCATCTGAACAGAAGCAAAAGGCTACTAGATACATCATGGGTGTCAGGAGATGGGTGAAAGCATTAAGCAGATGCAAGATTTGTAGCAAAGTATAGAATAGTCATGAAATAGGTCCCATAATATAGACCATCCTCTGCAGTTGCTCTATAAGTTGCAGGAGCTAATACAGTCTTTGCAGCATAGAACTAATTTGCAAACTGAGTTTGAACTATGCCTTCTCTGTGTGTTTTGATTCCCATAACTAAGCAGTTTTTGTGCTCAAGTCACCAGTGGATATCAGAAGAAACAGAAATGGTAAAAGATAACAAGCTACTCTATCTCCCATTAAAATCAGTAGGTATTCCAACTGGGACAGATTTTTTAAAAATTAATAATCTTCACTGACCTATTGTTAGAAAAATGCTTCATAAAAATATTTGGTTCCAAAGGAAAAATGAGCCCTTGTTGGACTGGATGTTTAGTGTAATGCAGTAATCAAAATTAAAATAATCAAAGGTATTTGTGGTCAGGTTTCCCACAGCTTACCACTGCAGTGGCCCAATATCATTCTTAGCAAACAAAGCTTTTCTTTAAGATAATTTCAATGTCCTAGGCTATGACATTCCCACAGTATGCATGTAACTCAACTAGTAGGTAGAATTAAAAAATCACAAACCTTTCTTATTTCATGTTTCTTTTGGGCAATATAAGTACAATCATTATTTGCATTTGCCATTAATTCAGCATACTAAAAAGAAGCATCTACCAATGTCTTAAACTGCCTTTGAGGATATATGAATGGGTAAAATAACTTGCTTTTAACAAACATTAAATAATAACTGTTTTGAAAGAAGAGCGTATTTTCCTCCCATTCCCTATAAATGGTGGTGTAAATGTAATACAGCAAGCAAAATTTTGAAAGGCTCCAACCTTGATGCAAACTGAGTAGCATTTCAACATGAAACAGCTTTTGATTTGTCAGCTGGCATCAGTTAGCATTTGGATTTGGTACCAATGCAGCACATGCAGCTGTCACCAGAGTCAGAAGAAAGCCAAGGGAAAAACATGGGAGACTGAAATTGTGTGTCTTGCTCTACCAGAAATTCTCTGGTGTGAAAATTCATAGGTCAGTCTTGTGATCTGTGTTACACAGAGAGCAAACTCTGTTGTCACAGTGTTCCCCTCTGCTCAAATACTCTATGAATCCATCACAAAACTCCCATTGATGTCCAGGGGACAAAATTAATTCTGCAGGGGAAGGTTTGACGCAGCCCACTCGGGGTTCTGATTTCATAGCTCCTCGGAGCAGGAAGTCTCCCAGGCTGCACAAATTGTACAGGCTGTTTCTCATTCAAAAGTCATTCTAATTATAGAGAATTAGGAAGAAGCTTTCATTGTGGGAAGGCTGTTTTGTAATGTCTTTTGTACTTTCTTGTTCAGCATCTGATCTCTGTTTGAGAAAGGAAATGCAGTTAGATAGCTGATTGATTCTCCTTAGGGAAAGCTGCTTTTATTGCATCCTGTGCTTTTTATGAGGGACTCAAAAGAATGAGAGAAATGTTCTGGGACATATCAGTTGATTCACTCCTTTCACCAGCTCTGGAGATAAAGTTTCCTAGAAAAGCCCATGGGGAAACATGGCTGAAACTTTATCCAGTAGCTGCTTTGGCTTTCATTTTCAGATCTCTCAATTTTAAATTCAAATTCTCCTAAGAAGTGTTAGTCAATCCTGTTTATGCAGCAAGGTTATCTATGATATTATGGGCTGGGACTAGCAAAGTGTTTTGCAGATGAGGGCCAGTTCTGCTTCCAGCTCTTCCAGATGGAAGGACCAGCAAACGGTATAGGACATTACAACTCTGAAACGTGAAGCTATGTCATATACTTACTACCACAGATTTGGAAAATAGCTCAGTCACCACTAAGGCACCAAATTAAGAATGTTACTGTTCTATCTTCAGAATATCATATTGAAGATAAGAAACTACCTCTTGTCCTCACATCTGTTCTCCCATTTCCATCCCACAGTAGGCTTGGCAGAACAGATCATGTATTAGAACATTGGTAACATTGGATGAAAAATCACCTTTTTAGCTTAAAACACCAAGTATTTTCAAAAACTAGTATCAAAGGATGCAGCTGCAGCACTTACAGCAAGCCTGCATTAACCTTGGTCCCCTAGTACAGGAAAAAATAATAATAGTGAAAATGCAGTGGCATAGAATGCAGACTAACAATCTGAAAATTCTTGTATATTTGTTTGTAGATGCTTAGGGGCAGCTTTTACTTGGGGACAGTGTGGTCCAACTCTGCCAGAACTTTTTAAATATCACAAAGATTGTTCTTTGTTACTCTCACTTTGAAGAAATCAAACAGACTCCCGGGTTGCATCAGGCAGAGTGTTGCCAGCAGGTCAGGGGAGATGGTCTGCAGGTGTTGTGTCCAGCGCTGGGCTCCCCAGTGCAAGAAACTCAGGGACATACTGGAGATAGTACAGCAAAATAGTGGAGTGCCAGGCCACAAAGACCAAAGGGAACCCCTGTGTCCAGGACAGGTGGGTGTGCCAGTAGCTGTGTGGGGATTTATCACTTCTGGGTTAAGTTTTAGAAAGGTATTTAGAAATCTGTGTTTGCTAATATTTCGCAGGTGTCTAATGCTGTGGTTTACCTGTTGTATTGTACTGATATTGATCCTGAATGCATAGTTCACTGATCACTTTAATTATGTGGTGTTAGTAAGTCAATAAACCACTTCAGACTTGATGTGATATGGACTGCATAAGTTGAGCAATTTTCCCCCAGGACAGAAGATTTGATGGCCAGCTCTGAGCTGGGGGGATTGCCACATGGCAAATATGGTTGAGCACAAAAAGGAGCAAAAAGGAAAGGTGAAAGTTACGAGGTTTTTGACAAAGTAATGCCCATTTATTTTTGTTTCCTGACATAACAAAGTATTCTCATCTTGCTATAATTATTTTGATAAAGAGTGACATGCTTTCCTCATTTTCTACAGTATTGTCTCAAATCTCCATTGAGGTATGCATGCATACACACAGCTCTACCAGAACATATTCTGTTGGGATGCCCACCAGCTAGACTGCACCAAGGCAGCTGTTGCTGATGCCTGCGGTGCTCAGTTGTCCGTGCTCTTATCAGACAGAGTCACTGCAGAAAGGGCAGAGCAGCGCAGGCTGTAGTCACATCTCTGATTGCAGACAAGGGGTCCCCAGACCTCTGGGCTCTTGAAAACATCATTGACCAAAGAAGAGGACTGGAGCTGATAATGCCTCTAGGACTGACATGCGTTTTTCAAATATAACTTTTTGTCAGTTAGGGGTTTATTTGAGAGTTGTAATGAGTCCTGTAATTATTACAGCTTTGCCTTTTGTTTAAACAAATGCTAGAAAACACATACATCTTCAGACAAAAGCAGAGCTTCCACACACTGTTTGATGAGGCATTTATATTTGGTATAGTGAGCTTGACCTGATGAGCCGTCAGTAATTAAAGCCATTCCTTCAGAAAATTGATTATAATGGAAGACTAAGCTGAAGAATTCAGTTATGATTAACTTTTTTGTTCTTTTTCATATATGAAATAGAATCATTTTTGACAAAACCTGGAATCTGATATATATAGGACTGGTGTTTCTGCTAGAGGACAGCACTGTCAGCAGGAGGGGGAGCACAGCCCATTTTGTGTGTGCCTCTCATGGATGTTTGAAAAGCATGAACACACATACATCCCTTTTCAGAAAAAAAAAAAAAAGGAGGGAAATTTGTGCAGATGGGTCTTGCAGACTGCCCTATTATAAGATTTTTTATGTGAGACAAATTCTAGACTAACAACAGAAGCCTATTTAAAGGTGTTTGGGGCACTACTACCTATTTTACTTATGCTAAGTTTCTGCTCCACAGACATCAACAACCCCCTTAGCTGGGGTGAAAGTAGGGAAGGGATCCCATATTCACAAAAGCGGGTCCAACAGTAAACAACAGTTGTTCCCAGTCTTTCTCAGACTCCCGAGAATTTGCCTGTGAGATGGACTTATACCAGAGTGAGGAGCCCAGAACAGCCTGAAGTTAGGTTGGGTCTTTCTTAAAGTTTAGAGTTGTGTTAATCTAATTAAAATTACGTAAAATGCCTATTATGATGTGAAAAACATGCCTTTGTAACAGCTTCTCAAAATGAAATCATCTTCCTTATGAAATAAAGCAAGACTCCTGCAGATGTAAGATTTTCTCTAATTATACCTTATTTTGTACAGCTTTTAATAAAACCAAAAGTGCTTGTAAGTCATGTAGTATTACTGTGTAGTCTTGTAAGCTCATACACACGTTCCATTTGGAATGGCTTGAATGAGAAAGACTGTTCTATCTCTAACTCTGTGCAGCAGAGATAGATCTGGGAAATGGCTGAAGTGTGCATGACTCTTCGCTATCCAATGCATGAACTGCTTTCTCAGGGGAACCTGGAAGAGAATTCAGACCGACCTCTTGCCATAAAAACCAAGCACAGTGAATTGACTTGTCCTAAACACATTTTTTCAGCACAACTGAAAAAGGCAATTGACTTGAAAATAGTTAAAATATAACTAATGATGTCACTCTTTACAGCTGGCCCAGTTTTACAGATTTCTGAATTGTAACTCTCAACCTGAGATATGAAATATATTATGCAATACAAACATGCTGGAATATGGAAAAATATTCGAAGATGGACATGTCTCTGCTTAAGACCTGTCCATAGCTTTCACAATGTGCATTAGGTGCTGCAGTGATAAAAGCTGCTACTACGGGAGCCCTAAACAGACAGATTAAGTCGTTATTAATGCTGAGTATATGAAAAGAAAAATAATGAAGGTAGAACAGGAAAGAGAAAATTGATTTAAAGTAAAATTAATTTTAATTTAAAATAAGAAGTTGACATTCTTCAGCTGAGATTTACCAGTGACGTTTTGTGACTGACCCTGTGTGTTTTACTCCTCACATCTTCTCATAAGAAATGAAGAACACATGGTTCAGTACAGAGAAGAAATCCTTTTCAGCTCATTAACTGACTTGCATCATAGATCCATACCACAAATTAGAACACATACTAATAATTCTTACATCATCCTAGCCATTCAGCCCTGTATATCAGGCACACCTCTGCCCTGAACCATGTGTAAGCACGTGGCTTCATATTTGCGTTGTCCTTCTTTATATATATATATAAAAAATAATAATTTTAAAAAGACTTTTTGTAAGCAGCAAACTTCAAGTTAAAAGCATAAGATCAGGTTTAGTATATTTCCAGTTCCTGTTATTTGTTATTTCTGCTGTCAGTCCTCATTTAGCCCTTCCATCTTCTCTTCCTGGCAGGAATTGCTGAATAAGAAATGGAAGAGTTGCCAATTACAGCCTTTTGGTGTCAAAATGTAGACAAACCTACCCCATAAACCTGTGTTCTGTTTTTCTGTATTAGAAATAAAATCCAAGTCAAAAGAAAAAAGTGTGGTGTTTCTCTCACAGCTAAAACAACAGCATTGATGACAAAACAATAGAACCAAAGTTTTCCAGATTACTGGAAGCTGTATGCTTACAGTTGGTCAAAACCGACCTGTCATATTAGACATCTATTTATATCACTAGGAAACCAGACTTCAGTAACAAATAAAGGAGGAATACATTCTGAGAAAATATCTGTCTCCTGAGTTTAGAGAGTTAATATAATTCGTACTGTCAACATGTACAAGAGACAAGATTCCATTGTATTGATCTTGATAACTGATTCTTATTTTAATATATCATAGAATGTCCTGAGTTGGAAGGGACCCACAAGGATCACGGAGTCCAACTTGTGTCCCTGAATATGATGACCCCAAAATGCACAGCATTGTGCAAGTGTTGCACTAAACCAAAACACAGCCCCTTCCTAAAGACCCTTATGTCCAAATGCATAGGGGAGACCAAACCCTATATTCAATTCAACAGTGTAAAGTGAAGCTTGTCCAAAAAGCCTTCATATGGTTTTGTTGTAGAAATAATGTGACATGTTCCCCATGCGAAATCTACTGATGTAATGGAATTATACCAGAATGAATTTGGCCCACTTTCCAGCTAACAGTCTTTATAAGAGGCCTTGTTGTATGAAAGCTGGATTTGTGGTTGAGCCACAAAAGGGACCAAAAGCAACATCTGAATAATGGCCTCTGTTATGCAGCCTGCCTCCTTCCATATGGAGATGAATCCAGTTTGCTTGTGCCAAGCATCACAAAGGAAATACTGGCAGACGGAGCTAACAAAATGCCACTGGACATCATTATATATACAGAGGCTGCATTATGCTGCAAATGCTCCCATCAGCTGTCCAGCAGGAGACTTTATTAAAACAGATGTGATGCTAAACAAGCCAAAAAAAAAAAGGGAAAGTTCTTGTCCTCACCTATCACCAGGATTTCAGTCTAGTTCAGAGCTTGTGCTTTTCTCTATCAATTATTTAATGCTCTTAGAGTTCAACACTGGAGTAAGCAAAATATTCAGCAAAAAGATGATGATTGTTCTTTACATAGTATCTTTCTGTATCAAGAATGTGATGATGATTCAGCACTTCAGTAATCATTGCGTACATTCCGTATCACATACGTCATCACAAACTGCAGACCTATCTCCAGCTGGTGGAGAGAGACAGTTTCATTTCTTCATGGTTTGCTTCCATTCACATTATCTTTTCAGTTTCTTAAGATCAAGTGTGGGATTCTTGCCTGCATTTTTTTCATGAATTTCACATCAGAGCCACATTTGCCAGAGAGACACGGTCCTTTAGATGATTCACGCTAGAATGATGCGGTCTGTGGTGCAGGCATTAGTAATACTAGTAATAAGCAGGAGAACTAAGTACAGGTGCAATAACAGGACAGCAAGTCCCACAAGTGCCTATTTCAGAGGCAGAAGATGCTATACGGGATGCAGTAAGACACAGCTTTTGACGTGGCACCCTGCAACACAAGTCAGGTCTGTGAGACAAAACCAAGTAGTAATTAGAAGACCCCAGTGAAATACACACTCACATCCTCAGCTCCCTCTCCAGCATGACTGTTCCTTGTATTTTTCCCAGCCATCCACCCCAAAAAGTGTGGAAGAGGCCAAATGCCACTGAACTCACCCAGGGAACAAAGATTCTAGAATTTGCATGTGTTGAATGATAAAGCATTATTCACACTTTCAATTTTAGCCAGTGCAATATGCTTTTTTTTTCCCACAGATATTTTCATTTCCTCACCTAACCTTCCTGTGTAGAGGTGTTCAGTTAGCAAGGTAAAATATAATCTGCTAATTAAGGGGAATATTTTAGCAAGCACAATTAGGAATCTAAGTAAGGCAGGGAGGCTGAAAATACATGATCATTTGCTAACTGTAAAAATAATTAAAGGTAAAATAAAAATCTTAAAAGACTGAACTACAGTTTAAGCTTGGGTAAAGACAAGCAGAAAAGTCAGAAACTAGTAGAAGAGAGAAAAAAGTCCAGAATATGAGATACAGGTTCAGATACTAAATATTTCCAACCATCTAGCATATGGCAACTCCCCTGAAAGCTACTAACTGTTTTGAAATGCACCTCATCCTGTACTCTGGACAAGGATTAGAAATTTCTCATGTAGGGTTCTGGCTTAGCAGGTTAGGTGTGTAAAAGCATACACTTATAATTTTTAATAGATCTGGACACAATCTGGTTTTGAGTGAGGGAAAAAGCACTGTATCTGGATGTACTTTCCTTTTGGAAACTGAATAGTTATTAATCTTTCACATTTCAAAAAGTTGTGGTTTTTTTTCTTTTTGGAATAAAAAGATCTGAAGCATTTGTTTAAAACGCAAAACAGATGAATACTTCTAGTGTTGCAGAAACAGGTTCATACTCTGCCAGGTTCACCTCCTCCATTCCCCCTCCAGCGCACACAACACAGGCTCTTTTCCAAGGAAAGGCTCCTGAAAAACTCCAGTAACCTTGTAAAAAGAATATTTTAAGTTTGTTCCTGCACACTTGGGACGAATTTCACAAATCGGGCCAAAGGCTAACTGGTAGATTTGCTTCAGATATCTGACAAGTGCTAGCATCTGCTGTACAGTCCCAGCATTCTGATAAGGGGATGACAGAAAAAGAAAACAAATAAATAATCATATTAGTGAACCACCTGTTTGTTTCTGACATGAGCATAACACAATGCAATCCAGACAGAAAGGACAGGGAGAGCACAAAAGAGTGGCAGTTAGTTTTCTCCATTGGTTCCACTCATCATCTCCAGCAACAAAACCAAGGGCAGGGACTGTAGCATACAAAACAAATCTCCTATGCTTATTCAAGTTATTTAAAAATTGATAGGCATACTCCTATCCTTCCAAGGAGCAGGGTGGTAATACTCAGCACTGGTGCTCAATATGGCTTTGGAGCAGCAGCACTTAACTGCTGCAAGTGGCCTAAATCAACAGGTGGCACTGAGTATTGGGGTGCCCAGCAGGAAGGTTTATATCCCTTCTAGCAGCTGCAGGGAGGCTTCAGAGGTGACACCTAAACCTGAGGCAGTGGGTCTGTTCTGGCATGCTGGGGAAGGCATCATTGCTGGTGGACCTTGGTTTCTGACTCAACAAAGTGTGCTGACCCTTACTTTATGAGTTTCTGGAGTCACACCACGCTCTGGCTCAAGAAGAGGGGCTGCAGATCTGTGACTTGTAGAGGCACCTCTCATATGGCATCTCAGGGCTGCCTGTGCAACGGAGCAGCCATGCCAGTGACCATCTGATTGAGCTGGCTTTTCTTGCTTTTCTTTTTCATTCTGTAGTTTGGAATCAGTTTCTCTCCTCTGCAGGGAAAGGCAATTCTGGAGACTCTATAGGTCTATGCCTATTTTGTTGAGCTGTGCACTCAGAAGACTATAAAGAATTTTGTAAACAAGCAATTAAAAGCTGCTTGAAAACCAGTTCTGCTGCCAGAAGGATTCAGTTTCAATTGCAGTATTCATATGATGCTATCACTACAGCAACCAAGCCTGTAAACAATATTGGTGGTCATGCATAACACGTCAGTACTTGGTTTAGTGGTTACAAACAAAAGCTTTGACAGACTGTATTTCTTTCCTGCAATTGCAGGCTTCCTGATGGAAATGCTATCTGAAGGGCATTAGTCTTTGTCTGACACAAGATCTGAGAAGGTTAAGCTGCAGTGCTCCATCAGGTCATCTGGTCTGCTTCTCTTTTACATTTCATAGTCATGATCTGATATTACTCATGCATTACCAATGCATACCTGCCAGCACAATGACAACACATTTATTAACTCACGTGGGTCCTGTTCCTTCTGAAGTAAGACAAAACTGTAATTTAATTATGGTACCTACAGGCTGGGATCAGTCTTTTGAGTTCCTCATAAAAAGCATCTAGGGAATTCTGCAAAACCCATGTTAAATAATGCTGTACAGAAATATTTAACTCACCTGCAGCCTAAAAACTGGGTGAATCTAAAGAGACAATCTTTGCAGAGCAAGGTTATTAAATCCAGAATAATATGCCCAATCAGTGTTTGATAACTTAGAACAAAGGGTTATTTTGGCATTATCTCCTGCAGGGCATAGATACGCCCAAGGCAGCTACGTAGTACTGATGAAAAAGCTTCAAAAAGCTGAGGGTCTAATCTGCTGCCTTAGAGCTCACAGCAGAACTTCCTGTATGGATGAACTATACTACAACCAGGAGTGAGAGTCATCTAACCTAACCTGAGATAAGTACAGTGTAGAAAACCTTACACCGAAACAGGTCCTCTTAATGACTCTTCGCAGTCACTTCATTTAAAATAGTATGTCTAAAACAAAATAATTTATTATTCTCTATTGGCTGAAGGGACCTTTAGAGTGGCCAACTCTGGTTTAGACACTTATACTTTAGAACTCAAAATAATGTAGAGATGAATCATCCTTCTTGAGCACTTTTTGGCGCCAGCAAGTTTATTGTCTAAGTATTCAACACACAGATTTCAGGAAAGTTCTTCACCCTGGATCCAGATAGGACTGCTTTGAGTCAACCTAACTGGGCTGCAGCTGGAGAGCTACGCACAACTTGGGAGATTGTCCTTTCTGGGAAGATTTATCGAATTGGAAGTAATGATCAAAATTATTTTCTTGTTGTTTTGCTCAGCGAATCAGTCAAAAATACTTCTTCAGCTTTCTTAGTGCTCCCTTTCTTTAGCACAAGTAAATCCAAGAATGAAATGCCTAAACTTTGGTGGAATTAATGCAAGCATAATTATTCTGTATGCATTACAGGGCATCTTTTCAACTCCAGTTCCATGTAGCTCATGTCCTTCAGATGAAGCGATTCATGGGACAAACCAAATAAAAATCTGAAAGGCATAAAGAATGAGAATAATTCAACAATGCAAACTTTGAGAACACAGGGCAAAACACGTCACCTCTGGATTGTCTGGGGACTAATGATTAAATATATATGATCTTATTTCTCCAGTCTTGCTAGTTTTCTATGACTATGTAAACACAATCAGATAATCTTAAAAAGTGAAACAACGTGTTCAGAAGTTTTAGTTCCGTTTCTTTCATGCATTTAGAAACTGAGTTATACATCAGCCATTTTGTGTCTTCCTCTCATAAAAGGGGAAGTGCTTCAAGTGATCAACTGCAAAACATGAATCACAACTACTGAATTATTGAAGTGAACATTTCACAAACAGCCTTGAATCTGAAACTTATTTATGCAAAACTATTTTACAACTTCTTGTGGATAAAAAGTAGTAGACAAACCCTCATTTTTTAAATTGCAAATTAAATATAGGGCTGCTTTAAAACAGAACATTAATTGTAATAACCAATTTGAGCAGCCACATGAACCTACTGTGGGTTCCCTTCGAGCAGTAAAAAATATATTCTTACTATTTAACTGACTTTTTTTCATTATTTGTATGTTGAGCATGTTATTTTAAACACCTGTAAAAGACTGATCATACATACCTGATATTCATTTTACTTGTAAGAATATATAAACTAGCAAGTTTAAGCAGCATTTGTTACAACTATAGCTTACTAAAGGCCATGAACTCAATGACAGAAACTCCTTTTATATTATCTTTAATGTCTCATGAATCTGTTCCACAAATATTACTCTTTCTGATCTGAACAGTCATTAAGTGCAACATTCACACAATTATTTTCAAGTTATCATTCTGAACTGGAGACTTGTATAGAAAAACGAACCACAACAATACAGAAATGCATGAAATAGTTAATCTGTATTTTTTTAGTGACTCCTAATGTAATTTCATTCCAGATGGCAGTGAGAGTGCTAATCTGTTGTGTTCTGTGAGGATATGGGTGTTATAATAGGCTTCAATGGATCAGATTTATTTTTCCATGTCTTTTTTCACAGAACACTTTAACCATTTCAATCAACTACTGTTTGGTTTATATGCTCAGTATAAAGCATTCATATGAAGTATTGTGTGTTATTGCTCTCCAAAAGTGCTACACCATGGAGATTTTTCTAAACAAATGATTCCTTGCCAGGGACATTCCCTCTTAGAAGTCGGTAAATTGATTAGTCTACTCCATAGCTGATCTTATCTTAAAGCCAGTCCGTTTAGGAAACAGACTCCCTCAGTCACCATAGCCTTTTCCCTCATTTGACTCCTTTGTTGATGTTCCATCTAAGAAGGTGGGTTTTTTCTATATCAGGACTACAGCATCTTCACACTTAGCAAATGAAGAAAGCTTATGGGTCACTTCTTTGTTCTGTTGAAGCTGCTCTGTTGTTCCTGGCTGGTAGGATCTTTGTAGCTTTGCAATTAGGATACAAGTCTGGCAGTCTGCACTTGAACCCTTGGTATCAAAGTCCTAGGGAAGTCATGAGACTATTAGATAGGCTGGGGTAGATGAGTGTCTCTTATTGGTTTCGAGCCAGTTCTTTGGTATTTCAATGCAGAGTTGAAACCTTGAAGTTCAAAATTTAAGGGAAATACTGATTTTGGCACACAGGTCCCAGCCCTCTGCTCTGAGAATCTGCTCACAGCTACACAGTCTGATCCCTCAGCACTCAGTACTGTGCAAAGAGAAGTGCTGCTTTCAGAGGTCCCAATCATCAGCAGTCCCCTCCCAAACCTTCCTATGTATCCTATCCTAATTGATGGCACTCATTCTTTCAGGAGAGCCCCTTTCAGCAGACCACAGAGCATGGTGTTGCTTGCCTAGGAGCTTAACAAAGCATCACACAGTGCAATACATCTGATACAGCCTCTGCACTACCTTCTTCATTGTAAGAGCCAAGAATCTAACAAATACCTTGTATATGTGTTGAAAGGGATAAAAAAGAAATAAGAACTGCCTCCATTCCTATCAGTTAGGTGTGCTTCACTGCTCAAAAACAATTTTTGAGGTTTCAAAAGCTCATCTATATTTTCTGTCTTGCTTTTCTTTGTTTTATTGAGGTTTCGCGTTTGTGTTGTAAACCAGTTTCCCAAAACATGCTTTAGAATTGCCCTCAAAAGGAACTTCTTTCATGTAAGAAAGAACTGCGGTCTCCATTAGTGCCTGTTCTACTTTTGCACAGCACATTAGAGACAAAATCCCTTACTCCACTGTAAGATAACCTAAGACTCTTCAAGAAAACTAGTTGGCTATTTTTTTTCAGCATATTAATGTTTGACATTGAAGACAAACTACCTGGAATTAACAGGATATCTATTCAAGCTAAAAAAGGAAAAACAAAAATATCTGGCTTTAAGATAATATCTTGCTCTTATGCAAGGTGAATAATGATAGAAAGAAATTAATAAATGGGTCTGTAAGCACTGGAACTTGCAGTTATGATTTTTGTAAAAATGGAAAAACTGAGAGTAGAAGACAGCTTCCATGCTTTGGACATGTTCAGTAATAACTAAGAGCTATTACTTTCCAATAATTGTGATATGATATTTAGGTTTATTTTGTAATTTGCATTTTCTTTACAACTTTTTTCAAATTTCCGATATTGCTTAAGCTTGTATGGATTTTTTTCAGAAATTAAGCTGCCCATAATGACCAGAACACCAAAGGATTAAAGGATAATGTTCTCACTATACTGAAACTTGATCAAAAAGGTGAACTGTCAAAACAATGAGAAAACTTGAGTATCCTTATAAATAAATGGAAAGAAGGAAAGGACAACCACCCACACCAACTTCCCTCTTAGGACTGCATAACTGTACTGGCAATTTTCACTATAAAACTTCAAACAACCTTAATAAGTCTCTTCTTATTAAAACAAACAAACAAACAAAATCAAACAAACAAGACAACAACAACAACAAAACACAAAACCACACTGAAAGTGGGTAGCTGGTACTGACAATGTAACTATCCACACAGTTTATGCCATACTACTAAGGATTTATTTCATCTTCCTTCAATAGAATATTTCAATTGGCTTATAGCAAACTAAATCTTACAGGTAATGTTCAAGACATATCTATGGTACAGCAGTTGTTTACACACTGAATATTCTCACATGCATATGATATTACCTAGAGTTCTGGTCATGAGTCAGACATTGATTTGAGTGCTACTAATTGCCTTATAAATCTGACTCTCTCTCTAGCTGATGAGACAAATGACACTGATTTCTAAATCATTGTGCTATGCAAAGCAAGTGGAAAGAAAAGTAGAGACATTTCTCTCAAGTATCACTTGAAATTGTTAAAATATTTCATTGCAAGGAGACCTGAGATACATATTTAATATAGAAAAGTCACTATATGTGGCTAGTTTGGATGCAGTATATCCTTTAAAACAAGGTTACAGTGGTTTTGATAATGTAAATTGTAAGGCAATGTGTTGTAACCAACCAACCAATTATTCTGCTTCTCTGCAAATTCTCTTTTTGTTATGCTTCAGAAAACACATTAGTACTTTAGTATCTGTTCATCCATTTCAATGCCTGGATGCTCAGACGCCTTCTAAAATACCAGTCATTGTTTACAGAAATAAAAATTATGATTTCTGATGGCAGCCAAGTGGCTAATTAACTACACAAGTATATCTCAGGTTTTTTGTCAAGGGTTTGTTTGTTTATTTTTAGTATAATTACTTCTGAAATACTAATTTGAAAAGAACAAATTCTCAGTATACCTTCAAAAGTCTAAATGTAGTTTCTTACCTCTGGATTTATAATACTGCAGAAATATGTCTAAGGGATGAATAAGCTTATGTTGTGATCAGATAGGAGCCTGGAAAATTGTAGAGGAAAAAAATTCTTCCAGAACAAAAGATATTTGTAAACTTAAACCAGAGATGTCATGGAATATTGGTTAGAAGATCTGCTGCTGCATGAAGGGAGGAACTATTTGCCTCTCCAGGGATATTAAGCAGCACCATACTGAGTAATACCCCAGGGAACAGCAATCGCTACGGGTGCAACATCAGTTCTACTGGACAAGGTGTTAGAGATGGCATTAATTAATTCATATGACATAGACATTATGAGTAGCTGGGTTTCACTTTTCCCCATACAATATAATGTTATTTTAAACATACATGCAAAGTGAGTTGGACTTTCTTGGTAAGGACTTCAAATTATGTTTAAAGGTGTTTAAAACTGCGAAGAGGGTCTATCCAATTAACTGAACATGTTTCTCAGCAAGACATTACAAAAAATGATAACAGTTTTATGGAAAAAGAAAAAAACCTCTTTCACTTTCATACTCTTCTTTAGCTGAAGATGCATCTCACATTCTCACCTCACATCACAAGCAGGCAAGTGCAATCAGTGGCACAGTGAAGATTAAGGAACAAGTATACACAGAGCCTATGGAAAAGGATTATGATTTTGCTTTTTGCAAATGGGTAGTGAGAAACCAGTGGGAAATAGCACAGAATGACTAGCAGTGATTCAGCAACTCTGGGGAGCTATTCTCATCAATTAGAAAATCTGAAATACTAATCAGAAAAACATTATTTAAAACATAATATAAAAAGTTGGCCAGTTCCTATATGTAATATTGCACATAATACATAGAGGATTCAGGGACTCTAAAGCACTGTGAACTGACTATTTGGTTTCTGGAGTCTCTGTGGACTCTGTGAAGTACTCAGGATCAGCAATCTCACATCACTATGTGGGCAAAAGAAAGGGTTTGTAGGGCTTACTGCACTGAAGGTCAGTAGGCCAGAGCCTTCAGATGTGGAAGACAGTGGCATATGTATTAATGCCACTTGCTCTCCTCTGATTTCAGTGGCCTTTTGCATTGCTAGAACAAGTGATTTTCTCTCCAATACCAAAGACTACTATTTTGATTTACAGCATAATAAAGAAACTTGATCCAAACTGGGGTTTCTGGACATTACTGTAATGCAAATAAATATTTCTCTATACACTTCAAAAACTATCCAAAAAAAAATATTGAAGTTGTATATTCAAACACACAACAGTTAGGAACAGCTGTATTTATGGTTTCTCATGTACTTTTAATTCTACCACATTGTATTTCCACCTGATATAATGAATGAGTTCTTCAGGAGAAAAAAAACCCAACAAACAGCTATATAAACATGCTGCATTTCATTATATATTTCATTATATATCACAAGCCTGACATTGCTTAGTATTTATGGGTTTGTTTTTCAGAACTAAACTGTGATCTTTCGGAGCATTTTAATATCTAGAGGGTTTACTACTTTTTAACATCTCCACTAGAAAATATCCACTATAAGGAAAAAAGAGGAAAACCAGCTAGATTCAGAGCTGAGTATGACCCAGTTTTAATGCTGCTACATAATGAGAACCAATGTGGACTGGATTGAACTGGTGGCATTACTTCAGCATGAAGCAGGGCTACTGACCTGTGCTTGGTCATGCACACACCTCTGGGGCACAAGGCCAGTGAGAGAACAGAGGGTGGATGACCATACCAGCTCTGATATCACCCTCCCCATGGCCTGGCACAGCTGCATCACCACCTGTCCATGGCAAGAAGCCACCAGGACCAGCAGAAGGTCCTGCCTGTGAAATGCAGGAGTGTGTGTTGTCTGTGAGAAGCAGTCATTCTCTCTCACTTTCCTTCATGGTGTGTTGCTGTGATCCCAGACATAGCTCTGTAGAGTCAGGGAGTGACTTTGACCCCTGAGAGCAGGAAAGCAAACACCTGAAAGTTTGCATTGTGTCCAACATAAGGTAGATAAGTCTGCTGAGCTCAGCTCTTCCCAATCTCTGGCAGGGTTTGGGCTTAATCCTAGAGTGTTCCTGCATTCAGTTACTTTGCTGATCTGCTACATCTTTCTAGAGGAATCTTGAGAGAGGGGAGCTTGAGTAGCACATCCCAACAAGAACCAAGTTAAATCTTCAGGGAGAAGGAAAAAGCACTTTCTGGAGCCTGTGTATTTCCACTGCTGGGTATCAACAGTGGGAACCTTCTCCAAATCAAAAGCTATATGCTCCAACCAGAGTTATGAAGCAATCCTTCACAGAAGGAAGCAGGTGGTATTTGTATGGAGGGACTCTTACCATTCTTTGCACAAGCAAGAAGGAAATCTGTTGCAATCCTTGGGAAGTTAAAGTTTCATACAAGTTATTCCACAAATGAGAGTACTGAAATGTTTGTGACTGTTGCCCCCAGTTCATCAGAGACTCAGCACTACCCAGAACAGTCCAGGACTGAGTTGCAGTGGCTGGTTTACCATCCACCACATCCCAGAGCCCTCTACAGGGTCCTGCACAGGGGATCCTCATGGAATTGTGGCTAAAGGCCAGCAGTTGCCACACAGTGGTCACTCAGAAGAGGGCAGAAAAACATTTCACACCAGATTCAGGGTAAAGCCTTCCCACCATCACCTGGGCCAGCTTTCTGTCAGCCACCACCCGCTAACTGCCTGTCCCCAAGAAGTAAAGCCAACCAGAAGTCCCATTCTCTGCACCAAATCCTTGCTTAGCTAACTATTAATAGAGCCTGGAAGTAATGGGGCTAAGAAGTAGGTGGGAGGTCACTTGCAGAAGTGGATCTGTAAGCATGTTGTCACCAAGAAATAGGTCAGCTATTCTGAAATGTCCAGAATACACTGTACTGTAGCATTGCTGTGCACTGATGCACCAAGTCCTTCAACACCTGACATGGGAGAAAAGCAGTGTGGGTTGAATAGAATCTTGATCCATGTTCACCCACACAGCAAACCAAGTCCAGAAAGAGTGGAGAGTAGTAGAGGACCAGCTGAGCGATGAACAAACGAGGACATCAAGGCTCATACAGCACGAAATGTTCTGTATCCAAATAAATAGTATTTATATTTGGTGTTCCTATATCAATGTCTATGTTCATTTTATGTGGATCAAATCTATACTTATGTTGTTACACTTTGACTGCGGATAGTGTTGTGATCTGGTTAAAATGATGACGCTAGACTGAGTAGTCCTTTTGGAAAAACTGAAGGTAAATCAGTCCAGCCACACAGTCGATGGGGCCAAACATCGTCGTATAAATCTCATTGCTCATCTAGGTGATGTTTCGCTGACCAATACCACGTCAGCTTGTTCTAGTAGACTTGATTCAAGAGAAGTCTCAATAAATGCATTGAGCATTACTAAATATGTAGGTAACTGCAAAACAGAGGCTGAAGAAGTACAGAGAGAAAATATTGCATACTGTTTCCTTCTAATGTGACATATTCTGCCCAAGTCATCCACTTGATTACTTTCAGAGACAAGACCTTAGGTCTAGCCCAGAATGCTCACTCGAATATTCTTACAGTGTAGGAGGTTGTTATGTAAAATTTGGTCTTCTGACAACGTTGATCTTGTCATTTGGCCAACAGTGGCCAAGGAAAAGCCCTCAGCAGGATATAATGTCTCTATAAATCAAAGGCCTTGAAAACCGTGAGTGTTGTAGCTACACTGCCTGTCATCCGAATGGCTCTCAACTAGTAATTTAAGAGGAAGGCAGTTTATGGCTCAAGCTATAGTTGTGCATGTGGTCCTCCCTTAATGAAGTCTTTCAGTAGGATTCCTTTTAGGTTCAGGAGAGCAACCCTTCTGGCATACATCTCACTGGTAAAACACCCTAGTCCTTTGATGAACTAATGAGGCTAGATGTTTACCAGGGTGTAGCTGGTAAAGAGACATGCTAGCCCATGTACTCAGCTCCATGGCTGATGAGGACCCTGCCATGCCTGTCCTTTTGGTTTGCATATTTCCAGGGTGCACAGTGAGAAGCAGTGTCTCCCTGTGCAGCTTTCTCAGAGGTTCCAGCTCTCCCAGACCACATATAGGAGGTCCTCAGCAATTCATAGGATTGAAACAGTCTGGACAGCTGAAGTATTCATCTTCAAGGGGCTTCAGTGGACACTCTTCAATAAGAACGCAGATACAGTCTTGTGGAATATCTCTGCTGAACTGGGAAATACGAATCAAATTTCACTGCTCTAAGTGCTGAATAGGATTGATCTTCAACTTGCTGAAACAAGTTGCTTTAGGGTTACTTCCTTCACATATATTCTCTTTAATTATTACAAAGCTGCTAAATATTGCCACAAGGTCATTGGACCATATAATCAGAAGCAAGAGTTAACCAAAGAAATACTTCCTTCTGAGAGAGCTGAATTTGCTCTAGTATGAGGAGCATAACTTAACCAGAAACGTTTTTTAATATCAATACACATCTCTGATGTTGACTGTTTTTAATAGGACTTCAGCATTAAATTAAATACAATAGATAGAAATGTTAATGAGATACAGGGAAATGAACAAAAGTTCTTTCAGAATGTACCACACAGAGAATAAATATTAAAATATAATACAGTTTCTGGCTGTAAAATACATCAAGCAAAATTGCATTTCACAGAGAAACTGCTTACAATTACTCATCCAAATGAGTGAGACGATAGCCTCTTCTCAGAAGTAAATAACTTACATACTAAAGCTTTCATCAGTGCTCAATTTGTTGATAAGACCCCTTTCTTCAATATATATTCAACTTGATACCTCCAGAGTGATGAATGTCTTACCTCCATGTATATTCTCAGCTTTATGGTTTCTAGTGCTCGTATCTCATCATAAAATATTAAACTTTCGAGGATTAAATTCTCCCGTATGCATTCAAGATTATATCCATTAATATATTGCCATTATGGGCTAACAGTAATTGCATTTGGCTTAGTTGCTTACTTGGAGGAGGGCTGAATCTTTGGAAAGGAGGTATATTTCAGCAAACTGTCAGTGAAGAAATTGCTGGTTCAGTCTTTTGTGACATTGCAGTACCCATTCTGAGGTACAAAGGAAAAATAATATCACTAAGAGGTAAGAAGATTTCTCATTAATGTGTGACTCTTCTCTGAATGAGACTTTACAGCATTAGCAAAAGAGACTATTCTCTCAGATTTTATTCACAATTTGAAGGCTTTACAGGCAACATAGCATAACATAAAAATCTGTAACAAAAATCTGTTGGTTTTCTAGCTCTTCTTCTCTCAAAAGTCTTACCCAGTTAAGTAGAAGTGATGGATCCAATACACAAAGTAAGATTGTCATGCAAGCTAGGGCAAGCAGAATAATGAAATTCCCTGTGATGGTTGTAGGGTGAAGGTCTGAGCAGCTCTTCACTGAGTTTGGTCACAGTTAAGAAACAAAAAAACAGGGCCATCTCAAAATTGGGGGATCTGGTACATGAGGGGAAAGATCATGGAAACAACGATGGCTACAGTGAAGGGAGATAAGGGAAATATGGAGGACTGTAAGGAAGATTAAACAGTGGAAATAAAGAGCTACCACAATAGCAAGAAGAAAAGAAGTACTGGTAGTGTGAATGGGAGAAAGGAATAAGGTCTTCCCAGAGCCTTCTCTTGTCCAGGCTGAACAACCCCAACTCTTTCAGCGTGTCCTCATAGGAGAGGTGTTCCAGCCCTCTGATCATCTTGGTGGTCTCCTCTGGACCCTTTCCAATAGGTTCATGTGTTTCCTGTGCTGAGGGCTCCAGAGCTGGTTGCAGGACTCCAGGTGGGGTCTCGCCAGAGTGGAGCAAAGGGGCAGAATCACCTCCCTTGACCTGCTGGCCATGCTGCTTTTGATGGCAGCCCAAGATATGATTGGCCTTCCTGGCTGCAAGCACACACTGCCAGCTCATGTCCAATCTTTCATCCACTAGTACCCCCAAGTCCTTCTTGGTAGGGCTGCTCTCAATCCCTTCAGCCCCCAGCCTGTAATGATACCAGGGGTTTCCCTAAGCCAGGTGCAGGACCTTGCACTTGGTCTTGTTGAACCTCATGAGATTCACATGGGCCCACTTCTTAGGCTTGTCCAGGTCCCTCTAGATGGCATCCCGTCCCTCAGGCGTGTCAACTGCACCACTCAGCTTGGTGTCATCCATAGACTTGTTGAGGGTGCATTCAATCCCACTGTCTATGTCATTGACAAAGATATTAAACAGTACTTGTCCCAGTATGGAGCCCTGAGGGACACCACTTATTACCTGTGTCCATCCAGACATTTTGCCATTGACCACTACTTTCTGGGTGTGACCTTCCAGCCAGTTCCTAATCCACTGAACAGTCCACCCATCAAATCCATACCTCTCCAATCTTAAGAGAAGGATGTTGTGGGGAACCATGTCAAAGGCTTTACAGAAGTCCAGATGGATGACATCCATAACCCTTCCTTCATCCACTGATGTAGTTACTCCATTGCAGAAGACCACTAGGTTGGTCAGGCAGGACCTGCCCTTGGTGAAGCCACGCTGGCTGTGTCAAATCATCTCCCTGTCCTCCATGTGCCTTGGCATAGCTTCCAGGAGGATCTGTTCCATGACCTTCTCAGGCACAGAGGTGAGGCTGACAGGTTGATAGTTCTTGGAGTCACGCACTCTACCCTTTTTAAAGTGGGTGCAATGTTTCCCTTTTTCCAGTCACCAGAGGATTCACCTGACTGCCGTGACTTCTCAAATATCATGGAGAGCGGCTTGGCAACTACATCAGCATTTAGACAAAGCCTAGTCTTTTTCCAGGGAGAATTTTGGTTTGTGTTGTTTTTTCGTGGATTTCTCTTTGCCATCTGTCCAGCAGCTGCCACAAAAATCACTTTACAAGGAGTCTTCATCTGGGAAGACTAATGTCCATGAGTTACTAAAGGGAGGAGCTAGTTTAACTCAAGATATTAAACTACCAGCTGGAAATTGGGATGAGATGAAACTGCTCATGAAACTGCAGAAACAGTACTGGATAAAACCACTGAGGAAATTCAGCACTACTGTCGTGGCTAACTTTTCTCTCATGGGCTCTCTAGGTGCTGGATTTAACTATGAGATCTCACAACTGGATTTAAGAGTAGTCAGTTATTTGATTTTTAAAGCTTTTTTGCTTTTAAAAAGAATGTAGGGCACTTCCAGTGCCTTGCAATCCACTTAGCACACCTTGTTATTTCTCCTCCCTAGACAATCAGAGCAACAAGTCTGAAATAACAAGTGGTAAGAGCATTTTAACAAACAGAAAAGAGCTGAGCAGTACAGAACCATTAGTCCTGACAGTTTTAGTGCCATAGATACAAACAGTAATAACATTTTAGGAACATAGTAGTTGAACGCTGGCTTATTTTCAGAAATTAGTTTGAATTACCTTAATGAATGCACTAAAGCAAGGGCATAGCATTATATAAGAAATGCCAGATGGGAACCATAATGAAATTTGCAGATGAAATCATTAAAGAGAAAAAGCAATAATCCCAAAGGTGAGTGCACTGAAATAATGACTTGTGTTCAAGGAAAAGAGGTATGAACTTTCATATCCTAAATTCTAAAAAGGGATTTTATGACTTTTATCCTAATGTACTGATAAGTACTTTATTTTTTTGTTTGTTTTCATTTGTTTTTGGTTGGTTGGTTGGTTTGTTTTGTTTTTTCAAAAATAGGTTCTCTGTAGTATCTACTAGATATTCTGGTCTTTTTTCTCTCAGCTTAGCCTAAGTGTAAATGAAAAACAAACAAACAAACAAACAAAAACCCCAGAATCTATGAATATTAAGCAAATGCTCAAAGATGTTTTGAAAAGGGCATTTTTAATTCACTACAATTGCACCTTTTCCCTGCTATTTACAGTTTAAGTAATAAGAAAATTAATTAATCCATGAGCTGATTATGAACTAATCAAAGATCAAGAACAATAAAAAATATTCCATAAATAGATCAAAAGCATTTAAGGAAATAAGAGTTAGGTGTTGATCTGTCCACATAGGAATGCAATGTGCTATATCTTTCTATTATTAATTATGTGCACCTGTTTACACTAATATGTCAGAGACCTATGCTTTATACAACTATAGCTTGAAGCTTCTTTAATGCATGCAACTCATTGTCTCATAAATCATGTCTTTGTATCCATCTTAGCATTTTTTTGCTATGCAAATAAAGTAAAAGACATAGAAATCAATAAAACATTGACAGCTCTGGAACTTTTAACCTGGCAGTCCCTCTAACTCCAGCAATGCTTTTTCACTTTTACAAGTTTTTGCAAGATCAGGACTTTAGTTTAAAATCTGAAAGAATCTGATTTAACAGGAATAATTTTCAGTTCCCTTTTTAACTGCAGCCTCTAATTGACATCATTGAGAACTGAATGATTTTTACATGTAGTGCATTCCCATTGCATAAAAAGCAAGACAAAATATGAAGCAAGAGGGAGTTAGCTGCAGTCATCAGAAACATTTCAGTTTGTCAGTGTCCTGAAATGCCTCAGAAACTTTACAGGACACCAAATGTAGTCAAGCCTTCCAGCACTTATTAGCGTTAGCCAAGCTCGAAATCACAGACTTCAGAACTGTGAATAAATGCAGGCTGGTGTCTCTGACTGGGGCACTGTGGCTTCCCCACTGCCCTCTGCCACTGTGTGTGTGGGGATGAACCTTTAGCACACACCCTAACAAATGCCAGCACCACCAGTGGGAAATATTTTGACTATTACTGAATCAAACCTGAAGGTGCCTTGTGGTCATCTATTCTTCTGTTCTTATACAGGAAAAAGAAAGACTGACAGCACTTTCTCTACTATAGAAAAT
This sequence comes from Patagioenas fasciata, assembly GCF_037038585.1. Lineage (NCBI taxonomy): Eukaryota > Metazoa > Chordata > Aves > Columbiformes > Columbidae > Patagioenas > Patagioenas fasciata. The sequence continues at coordinate 19,633,759 of NC_092521.1, forward strand.
AATGCTTAAAAGTAGAAAAAGGAGGATGGAGTGGAAGGAGCTGTCATTGGTTCAGGTGCATCCCCACAAACTGGAATCCCTTGGCAGCGCTACTGGTCCAGCTATGGAGGAAGACTTCTAAATCAACCAATGATGATAAACATCTGCAAGGGTGTCCATGAAAAAACTTATCCCTACTCTCCTGTGCCCAGTTCCGAGTCAAACTGGCTCCCCAGCTCATGTTCCTTTACATGGCAGGATATAACATCAAGCAGTGCCTTGCTGAGATGGAAAAATTGCGATAAACCCAACCACATGGACAGGCAGAAAAGAGAAGGTGCCCGCTCAACCCTTTTCCGGGAGACATCAGAATGGAGTGCTCAGAGATTGTGTCCCAGTGCTAAAAAAGCACAGAGTGGGCCTCTGAATCTCAGGGAAAAAAAAGACAAGGAGACCCAGTAGCCAGGCCAGGCCTTCTCTGAGGAACAGAAGTAGTAATGTTTACTGAAGATTTGGCTACAGACTGGCTTCTGAGCCTCAAGGCTTGTTCCTCTACAACCTTCCTGGTTGTGAAAGGGCACCCAATGGAAGTCATGCTGCCAGCTGTACTAAGATGCTTCAAATACACGTTGGACAGGGAACAAATGGAGAGAATAGCAGCCAGATGATTCAATGCTGGCTGCACATCTTTCCTCAGCTGCCAATAGCACAGGGTCTGAGTCAACATGCTCCAACAGCCTGTCTTGTAAATAATCCTCCATCTTTTTTCTCTGCTGCAGAGCTACTCAAAGCCAAAAAAGAGACAGCATGAGACAGTCCATAGTCCTCTCTTTCTTGTAACAAACAAGACCGTTCTTACTGCCTTCTGTGTCATTTCTGATAGTAAGTCTTTGAGTTGCAGTTGTGTATCAGGGTGTCAATGTCCTTTTGAGTTACTCTGGGCAATGATTTCAGGTATCATGTGATGGATTGCCTTTAGAAGCTTTTTAATTGAATCATCCCCATATCAGTATTCTTTCCTGAGAAAAGAGAAATCAGGACGTTTTTGAATCTAACGTCTGGAAAAGATGCTACCAGTAAGGTTCCCTAGTGCTTCAGAGATGGCAAAAACTTCACAACACAGATTTCTTATTCTTCATGGAACTGGTTCTGAATGTCTAGATCTAGGTAATGGACCTGCAATGGTTCCAGGGTGCTCTTGTGCACAGATAGCCAAATCTCCAAAAGGTCAGGAGGATGCACCTCTACAGCAACTGCCACAGAAACATTGTCCTTGGATTCATGTTTTCGATTCCTCTGAAACAGCCTTTTAGGTCATTTGTCTTCTACTGCTAAAAGGAGCTAACATGATTGAAGAAAGCAGTAATAGCATGCAGTGCAACTCTTTAGTGCAGGATTCAGCTGCAGGGTGCACCAGGGTATTATTCCTCATTAGGGAGCAGCAAGAGTGGGGCTGCTCACTAAAAGAAGCTAAGCCAAAAGTCAAATAGAGCCCAGGGCCAGCAGCGTAAGGGCCCTGCCAGACAGGGCAAATCCCACAATATCCAAGCAGAACAGACCCATGGATGGTGGCCAAGTACGAGCAAGCGTCCAGACCATAAAGCAAAATCACAGTAATGATACAGAGCCAAGGTCAAGTCAGCCCATGGGTTGAAGTCCAGAGCAAGGGGTGCCTGGTCAGGCAGAGCAAAGCTGTGGTTGAGCTGGAAATGAGCACTCCTCCAGTTTAAGTGATGCAGAGAATGAAGCTACAAAACTGAGATTAAATAATGCTCCTGGAAGTCTCAAATGAGACTAGTCTAGGCCACTAAGGCCACCTAGGCTCCTTACACCCTTGGTCTCCAACTGTCACTTGGGAAAGGTGGTGTCTTCTCAGAGAGTCATATCTACAGCTTCACGTGCATGTCTCAGGTACCCTGTGGGTCCTCAGACATTACTGGCTACCTACATGTAGCCAGCTGAGTTAAACCTGTCAATGGATGAGACTCAGCTGTAGATTAAAATATCAAAACCCACATAGTACACACATGTGCTAAGTTTTAAACCGTTGCTATGTCAGTGGACTTCTAGGACGTGATTCATTGGCCTGAAAAGTGGGATCTAGTGGGATCTAGTGACATGGGTATCCAAGGTATCTTAGTATATATCTAGGACTGACAGACAATGATAAGAGGAGTTGCATATGACTCAAGACTTTTGGATCAAATACTGCAGGAGGTCAGGCAGGATATCTTGGGGTACCCTAATAATGAGACACTTGTGTTTAGACAATCAAATTGCAAGTTATTACTGTCAATGTAATCTAAAGAGCTATTTGGACAGCCAGGTATTGGGTGTTTACATTAAGGTGGTCTGAATAGTGGTTTTGATTTTACTGACTAGACTTACCTTGCTCATATTACTTCAGATGTGAATTTTCAGCTAAATCCCAAAAAATTCATGACAACTTTTCCTCTTGAGTTAGCCCTCAGAGGCACGTTTGCTCTACAGTTGTGTTTTACAGTACAATGTCTTGGCTCTCTGGGATTGCAGCCCAGACTGACTTTGCCTTGGCATAGCTGAAGAGAGAAGAACTATTGTTCCCAGAATTACTTTTTAAATATTTCCACATCGAAGAGCCAGACCAACACAAAATTCTTATAGGAGGTCAATGCTCTAAGGACTGACAACTGATTTTGCATGCCTTAGAGTTCAGAGGTACATCACCTCGGAATCATGCAGTGTTCAACACTAGCTAAAACCTTCTGAAAACCCCCCCCTTTAATCCATTGCAAGTTAGAACCCAAAAAATGCTGTGCAAAAGAAGCATTAGGTCAATATTCCCTTTAAGAGCCTGGCTTCAGCCATCTCAGCATATCTTCCATTTCAAGAATACTTGTGCCGCGATGGAGAGATGGGACACAGCTTGATGCAAGCAATATGTCAACTTTATTGTAATTTCTAATGTATTTTATACCTATCCTAAAGAGTGCGTCACATGGTGATTGGTTTGTTATTCTTGCTAGATACCTAATGATTGGCTAATGTTTGTTTAGGCAGTTGCTATCTTGATTAATGCACTCTCCTTAGTGTAGCAGCAGCAGCAATTCCTTCTTGACAACCTTAGTAACTCATAATTCTTATCTACACAAAGGCTTTAGCACATGCAGTCTTTAAGTACTGTTCCTGTTTTTAGTCACCAGGGTCTGTGACCAACAAGCTCCAGCATGTTTCCTTTTATCAATTGATAAGTGCTGGGAGTTTTGCTGATGCCAGCCAAATCCTGTCCCACATACTTGGATGTTGTATTTCAACCACTGAAACATTTCCCAGGAGCTTATGGTTTTACAATAATTATGACATTGTGGATGCTTTGTTAATTCTTCTCTTTCTCAGAAGACTCTAATTAGCTTCCGTTTTTATTTAATGATATATTATCACACATATCCCAGGATATAATTTTGATTTACTTTTTAACAATTACATTTTCTCTTTTCAGTTTATCCAAATCTGTATGTGAACACTTCATAATTGTTTTTAATTTCATTTTCAGATCTGTCAGTTCAAATTGTCTCTGAGAACTTAATTAAATTTCATTCTCAGGAGACAGTTATTCCATCTAGATTTTGTAATAGTTTATCATATAGTTTATAATAGATTTGATAATATTTAAATGCATCAGGCTGTGCAATTTCTCTTAGAAATATGATGCACATACTTTTATCTCCCATAGTTCTCAAAATAAGTTGTTTTCAGCTGTCATAGAAGTAGATAAATTAGATTATAAATACATGGGGGGCAGCTACAGTTATGTGCGGAGTACCAAAACCAGACTTACCTTCAATTTCTGCTCAAAACTCACCAAGAACCTTGCCCAGAAGAGGCAAGCAATGACAAACTGCCTTTTTCTGAGGGCCTGTGCTCACAGAAGGTGCTTTGCTGGAGGGTTTCTCTCATCCTGGGGGGATACGCAAAGCACCAGGCTACAGCCTGCATAGGGCCGGGCTCTCTCCTCTCCTGACGGGTGGGAGCCCCACTGCCAGCGCAGTCACTTAGCAGGACAGAGGGCTGTCTGTCTGTCTTACCTGGTTCCCCAAGGAACAGGTAAGTGTGTTTACAGCTTTGAAGCACTTCGGCAGTGGTCATTAGAAAGATCTATTCTTTCATATCCTGTGACATATAGATTAGGATACATTGATTTGGTGCAGGTTCCTATTGTTTTAAGGAAAGAATTGGGTTCTACCCAAGTGTCTAGAAAACCTACTGGACACTCTAATCATCAGCCTGCTGGCTAAAGGAGACTTTTCGTTTAGAGTAAGTTCTGTGTAAACCACACATGAGGTAGTCAGTAGATTTTAACATTAGCTCTGCAACTCGCAGAGCAGATTTTCCTACCTGACAATGGAGTGCAGAAACAACATGAGTAATGTTGGCTATACGCTCTCAAACTTCCATTAGAAATTTTTATTTAAAAAAGTTAAAAGACACCAGATACTAATTGTGAAGTAGCTATCAGAAAACATTTATTTATGCTTTTCAACTGTCTGTAAATTATTTACATTGGACTTTTACCCAGACCAGCTGAACCTGCAGAAATAATGGTATTATCAGGAAGGAAAATAAACTATTAGGAAAAACCATACCATGTCTCCAAAAAAAGTCAAAGGAAACTGCTGCTCAGCTGGACAATATGTGAGAGAAAATATGTTGTTTAATGCAACATCTCTCAACTTATGATAACCTGGCATGACACAGTAGAATCAGGAAATGAGTGTCTTACAACAGTTCTACTAATTTGAGATGAACTTATATTTTTGAACCATAGTTTTTGTCTCTGGACTTGGAGAAGGTAGGCAGGTCTGCTGCAGAAGTAGTATGCACTTTTCAGGATTTGTCCTCCTGAGCTCTTCACCCTATTTATAACCCCTTGCTGTGGGGCAGCAGTTAGTGCAGCGTGCAGGGCACTTCAGGGAAAATGTGGTTTCGTTAATTTTACTTCTGGCTCAGAAAATGTCCTGCTGTGTGGCCATGGACAAGTTAATCTTTCATGCCACATTAGGTGGCCACATCCTTCAAGCACAAACTACTCTTGAAAGGTATTAATTTATTACCCACTTGGCACAGTGAGTTGCTCGCCCCACCTGGAGTTTCTAGACAGAATTTACCCTCCCAAATGATTAGGCTAAGATTTCATTTATCCCAGCTGTTTTTAGGAGTTGGAAGGGATTCAAATATTCAGTTCAGAACTGCCTGGAAATGAGCATTCGCTACCCCTTTCCATCCTCCAAAGAACTTTTGTGGTCATTTAATTTCTTCCACTGTTACTGGAAATTTATTGTAGAAATATTGGAACATAAGAAATATTTTGCCACTTTTATAAGTGGAGAGACGTGTTAAGATGGATTAAATTCCATTTATGTCTTGAGCTTACTGCTTTATGCTGGCTAGGCCTTTCTGGAAGCACTTAGGTAGAATTTAGACTGTAAAAATATGAGTCTTCACATGAAATTTATTTGGGGACAAAGAAATGCCAAGTCCAACTTTGGGGAGCCAAAGCAACGTTATACACACAGGTCATGTAACTTAGTAACTTAAATGGCAGTTTTTTCAAATACTCAGCTTTTTAAATTATATTTCTCCTCTTTCTAGAACCTTCCAAATTACCCTGGCAGGCTGTGTAAAGGGACAGCATAATCCCAAGATAATGGAGTTTCCAAAACCAAGGAAATCTCCAATCCCTAGAAAACTTTGTGTGGTCCTACAATAAATTGCATCCACCTAACTCAACTGTAGTAACTTCAGCTGTTTGAAGGAATAAGTAGCCATACTGTTACAGGAAGGCATTCAATCCTTCTACTGCTCTCTACAACTTTTAAAATATTTTTTAATCATCTGCAGCTAGTTCACACACAGTAGAGAAAGATTTAAAAAATAGCAAGATTTTCCACTTCTGCCTCACTGATTGCTGATGCATTGTGGTGACTCCCAACAGTCATTGGATGAATTCTGGGTAAAAGTGCTATATACTTAAGGGTATATTGTAATTTTATGTCTCATAGTATTTCTCCTGTTTAACAACAGATGAGGAAAAAATCTTTACTCTCCAGCACCTCCGAATACACTATTAAAGACATTTTCCCCTTTTTTCTCATTTTCAGTATTACTTATGAAAAATAAAATAAATTAAAAAAACCTGAAGAAACTTGAGATGGCATTTCACACATCAAACAAAATAAAATATTATTTAATTAGATATCACACTGAAATGTATATGATCCACTTCCCATTGGTGCACTGATTAAAACTCCCATCACCTGAAGCTATGTAGATTTTGTTAGCCATGGAGCATCATCTAGGTGTTCCTGCTCCGTCAGGGGGATTGGACTAGATGATATTTTGAGGTCCCTTCCAATCTCTAACATTCTGTTATTCTGTGTGATTCTGTGATCTTTGATGCCTACAACTACCGGGAAGACTTAGAGCCAGAGATGTCTGTCTTCCTGAATTTCTTTTTTATCTTTTTTTTTTAGGGGGGACTTCCCCACTTCTTGTCCACTCCCTGGGCTAAGCCTGTCCTCTCTGTTGCTACCCACAGTCCTTGTCATTTGCTTTGATGAAAAAAGTAAGGCAACATCAATAGCGCCCACCATGGACAATCAGGAACTATACAGCTACAAGGACACTAGAAGACACTTTCTTCCAACTTTTTTCACAGAATCACAGAATGTTAGGGATTGGAAGGGACCTTGAAAGATCATCCAGTCCAATCCCCCTGCCGGAGCAGGAACACCTAGATGAGGTTACACAGGAAGGCGTCCAGGCAGGTCTTGAATGCTTTCAGAGTAGGAGACTCCACAACCCCCCGGGCAGCCTGTTCCAGTGTTCTGTCACCCTCACTGAGAAGAAGTTTCTTCTCAAATTTAAGTGGAACCTCTTGTGTTCCAGTTTGTACCCATTACCCCTTGTCCTATAATTGATTGTAACTGAGAAGAGCCTGGCTCCATCCTCGTGACACTCACCCTTTATATATCTGTAAACGTGAACATGACCTGTGTGTTAATGTTTCCAGAACTTTTGTTAGCCTTTGAGTTAGTTGTCCATCTAGTCAAACACTTCTGGGACAGAGCAGCACTGGACAAAATCACACAAAATTGGTTCCCCTCCATTTCTGCAGAACTACTGTATCCTGCAAATATTTCAGTGACTGCCCAGTGATAAATCCCACCATCTGAGTTCAGAAAAGTGGTTCATAAAAGATTACATTTCTGCTGCTTTATGCTACATTGATGCATGCAACTTGGTTGAAATTCAGGAGTCTTTTACCCAGTTTCACAACGCACAAACTAGTCGGGGAGAGTCTGGTCACCTCCGAGACAGACTTTCAATCTCTGACCATCCAGAAAATTCACAGACACTAGAGGAAACACATGAAGTTGAGGGACACCAGAAGGATGTCTCTACAGATTGTAGATGGTCTTTTAGAAGTACAGCAATTTTCAAGATTGCATTCTGAGAAGCACTTAGCCCAAGTTTGAAGTCACAAGTCTACTGAGGGACAGCATGGAGTTTTGTCCTTCAGCACAGATCAAGATTACAGACAAAGTGTTGAGAATTTTTTCTCTATTCATGTCATTTGAAAAGAAAAAAAATCAAGTAGTAATGTATTCTGTAATAACATTATTGTATATATCATGGATATACAGGTGTCTGTACACGTGATATTTACAGCTTCACTAACTTCCAGTCCATTTGTGATAGCCAGCCTCACAGAAACAGAAATAGCAGATCACAAGGGTAAACTCAGGCCATCAGCAGTAGTTTATTCAAATAGTGGCCTAATTTAGGACCACACACCCTATGCTCTGTAAGACCTTCTTAACAGTAATCTTAATATTGTATTTGACTTGTATTATTTTCTGAAGTAAATCATAAAACCAAGTTGGATTTGCAAGGGCTTTCCATTTAGGTAAAATTAGATTCATTGAACCAAATCGAGACCAAATGCATATTTTAAAATGAAAAATTAATGAATGAATATTTATCACAAATTAACAATACAACTTCTGAATCCTTATGTTATTTGAATTGTAAATACTGGCTAGTGCAATTAAAATATGCAGCAGTGTATAATACAGTATTTGCTTGGCAATGCATTAAAAGCCGTGTTCTTCTGCTCAGGTGCAGCTGGCAGCTGCTCTGCAGTCTCAGGAGCATCAAAAAGAAAAAAGTCATCCCTAACACAATCTTCATAATGTATTTAAATGCAGAAAGCCCTTCATATGCAAAGCATAAAAGTAATTAATTTCCTTATAATCAATATGGGGTTATGAAAGCTCAGCAATAAATTCACTATTAGCATGCATCTCCACATCTTTCTAAAACCACAGCTGCACATTCTTCTCATTCTGGCCGGGTATAACAGTCACAGCTCCAGGTTTTCTGGATCAGCTGACATAATGCCACTGAGATTAATCTTGCTTCTCCAGCTGGCATCAGGTAAGAAGGGACAAACTGGTTTCTCCTCACCACACAGCTACAGAGGCAATGCTAATTCATACTGAAGCTTTCACATGAAAACAAATTCCACAGTGAGGCAGTTAGTAATTTGGCAAAAATTTGATATCTGTTGAAGATGACCCCATGTGGATGGCAAAGTTGTCAGCAGTGTTTGCTCTGCAAGAGAGTCCCACAGAAAGGCAGATGTGAAGATTTAGATTAAGGTCTTTAAAGGATGGCTTCTGCATGTGGGAGATCTTCACTGTAACTGGAGCATCTCTGGTTTAGGGTGGTCTGAGCCAGCAACAGGCCAGCAACAAACTGGCAACAAGCTGTGCTTACTAGGTGGCCTTTTCTGGTCTCCTAAGCTTCAGTTTGCACATACTTTCAGTAGCTTTGTTTACACATAAGGTGCATATTGGATAAAATATATGTTGCTGAAGGTAGGAAATGTGCCCATGATATGATTAGGACACTGATAACCACCGTTTGTCCTCTACCCCAGGAACAGGAGCAGGACATGGGGTTAGGGCCATCTGAGACAGGGAGAGGAGCCTGAGCACACAGCAGGCTGGGGGTGTCTGTGGGGGCAAGGGGGAGCACGGCCAGGCAGAGGTTTGGAGCCCCATGCAGGGAGTGCTGTGGACGAGGCGGTGGAGCCAGGCATGCCAGGCAGTGACAAAACAAGGAAAGAGGAGACACAATGCTCAGGTACATGGTTCAGGATGAGGACTGTTGCAGCAGTAGGAAATGGAGCTGGGCTGTTGACAGGTTCCTGGGGAGTCTTTGCAAATTCAGATTTGTGCTGGCAGAAGAGTCCCTTTCCTGTGTGCACACAAGGGCAAGTTCACCCCAGCAAGGGCTCATTACAGCTGAATGTGTGCTCTGAAATCTGCTTTGAAAGAGTCCTGTACGATCGTTAAATCATATGAAGTTGCTGTTATTTTTAATAATAGAGGGGGGACATTCTGGCAATGTTTATGGAAGAAAACCCGTTGACTTTAGCAGGTTTTCTAGCCTGCCCAAAACTGTTTGTTCCAATCAGTGCAAATACACTTCTAAAAGAGGAGAGAGTTCAGATCAGCCCAAGGGAACAGGGGAGTTTGTGGATCCTCATATTAACCAAGGAACTAGTCCTTGTTATTGTACAGTTAACACAGCAGTGAACATGAGAACATGTGGCTTTCTGCACACAGGGTCCTTATTTTGAAAAGTTCTGAGGACTTCTGCTTCAATAATGTTTGCTGGTATTTCAGATTATGGTTGTATATGAAAGATGCTACAGTCCAACTGGCAAATCCTACTTCTGATCTTCTTACCACACTTAATAAAATATTAATATATTTTATCTGTGTATGAGGATCAAACAAGTTATCCTCATTAATTCAATAAGGCATGGATCTTTAATATCTTTATCATACCTTGAGGAAATGACAGTGATTCAGCCTGCTGGATCCAGTTTGTGAGAAATAACCTTGCAATGGATCTTAGAAAACAGAAGACCTCCCTCCCTTGTCCCAACTATAGTTTCATACTTGTCTTTTGCCTATAGATACATTTTATACCTATAGATACATTTTACCTATAGATACATCGGGGTTTTTTTAATTGACTCTTGTCAATACTTTAAAGAGAGCTCCAGTTACAATTATCTATGCTATAACAATAGCTGTTTTCTTGTAAAGAACACTGTATAACTATTTCATATTTAACACTGAAATTTGATCTTTAACAACACTGATTTGAATGTTGATCAATAAAAAATGTTACTTCATTTCTTAAAATGTAAAAATAATGCTAGAGACAGTTTTTCTTTGTACTTCCTTGAATCTCATTGAAATCCTGGTTGGAGTATTTTGCATATGTTTTCGGATAAATACAGAAATATTTTACAATATTATGCATAATAACCTACGGTAATAATTTTTAATTATATAAATAGCTCTTTCATAGGTTTTAATTTGTGAATTCTGCAGAAGTTTGTTGATGTGGCTATGGTCTTCAAAATTGATTTAAATATTTTAATATAATATAGTGTTAGTACGCTAACCTTCAAAACTTTTAATTTGCTGTACCATAGTATACCCATATACAAAACTGTGAGCATTTTCTCTTAATACCTTTAATGGATTGCTCCTTTTTTAAACGTTTAACTCTAATTAAACATTCACATACTTAGTTGGCATATGGGACTTGAGTTGGGGTCTCTGAAGACCATTATCTTTCTGTGGGAATCTGCAAAAAAATATCCCTTTTGCCATCATGCCAAGACTTCTCACTGCTAAATTATTTCTATTTATCACAAAATGAATCAAGTATCACAAATACATATATAGGCAGATTTTGAATTAGAGCAAAACTCAGCGTGAATGTCTTTCTCAGGCAGTATCTGGCTTTTATTTTTTCATATTTATTCCCAAAATTGAAACATTTCCATTATTTATGTTTGGGAGGTGGTTTTTTTTGTTGTTGTCATTGGGTTTTTTAAGCAAAATGGTATTTCTTGTAAAAATCCTTATCAGCTGAAAGCCTCTAACCATTCTTTCTTTGTACATTTTTGTGCTGACAATCTTTAAACTTTTTCTTAAAGCTACACTGGGCCACATTAAGGGAAAAAAAAAAAAAAGAAAAGTATTCAGGTACATAAAGTAGATTCCAGTATCAAAATCACGATCCAAAAAACAGACATCAAATATATACCAGGCCATGGAGGTGCCTAAAATCAGTGTATGCACATGAAAGGCTTCCCAGGCTATAAACCACAGGGAGAGAAATCCCTTCCTGAAACACTGATTAGTGCTCAACTTCTGGAGAGCAACAGGGTTTCAGATGTTCCCCTGTCATCAGCGTTCCCGACCAGCTGCTCCCTGCTCAGCACACAGGCTGCCGAAATGCCCGTCTGTCCCCCGGCAGCGGAGTCCCCACCAGGGGAGCAGAATCACCGTGTTTCAGCCGGACCCCTCTGCCAGCCAAGCAGCTGTGCTGACAAGAAGCAGGCAGCAGCATGGGAAAAGGAGGGAGATGTCAGAGCGAAGGTTACCAAAAACCTCTTGAAATTCCCGAAGATTTTATATATGTGCATCTGTACTTTTATACAGATATCCATATTCTTTGGATAACTAAACCATCATGGCCTGATAGGATCTTTATGCCACTCAGGCAACATGAAAGTGCTGTAAGGAAGGTACAAATAATTTTCATTATTTTTTCTTCCAATACAAGGGCTTTGCTTATTAAAGAATTTCATTCACATTACCATAATGAAAAATATGTCAAGGGTGGCTGAAGCTGGTTTCACTACAGCTCTCCTTCCATAGGAATACCAAGAGCTATAAGACATCTCGGAGCAGCAAGAGGTTTTTAGGTTCTCTGAAAGGCAGGGGACAATAAAGCAATAAAAATATCTAAGCAAAAGGATAGAAAGCATGGTGGGAAATCACAGAAGACTCTCCTTAATAATACACATGAAAATCTGATATACTTAAAGGAGAAATGTGGCATTTCAGCCAGTCTTTACATTGGAGATATTAGAAACATTTAAACCAAAAGTAAACCTCAGGGCATATAACCTGGGCAGACCAAAAGGAAGCAACAAGCTTCACACAGTCCCTTAGGGAGAAACAACCGACCCACGCTCAAAATCTGTGTGGAAAATCAAGCCACTTTTTCTTAGTCATCAGGTTTTCATCTCAGAACTATGCTACCCATGTGAAATTGCATGAGTTGCAAGTTTAAAGCAATAAAGCTTAGGTCAAGCTGTATTAATATTTCAGAAGGTCACCTGGCAACATTCACGAGGCTACTCTTTATGTCTCATTTTAATTTAATTCTAGACCTTATAGTGGACCAATTTTATAACATGGCTTAGGAGATGGAATCGCTGATGTATAATTTCTGCCAGCTAAAAGCAATATCAAAGCTATTCCATTTTTAATAACTGTGGTATATTTAATAAATCATCAACCAGTATAGGAACAAGGATGTTATAAAAAGCAGAGCTACATGCATTGTCTATCCATGTAGACACTGGTTGGCTTAATGTATTATACTTCAGATCTCCTTGTACATTTTATAAGAGCAAAATGATAGTTTTTATCCAAGTACAAGAATGTTTTGTTGGAGGTACCAAATAACCTTGGTTCTGCCCTGTAGAGACACCTAGATGAAATAAAGATGAACAAAATATAATTTCTGCTTAAAAATCAGTGTCAGAAGGGAAATCTTCATTCAGGTCCTTGACCCAGGGATTGCTAATGCATATTGCATGAAACAATCAGAGAATGAAAGAAAAATCACAGCAGGAAGTGTAATTCTAGACAGCCCTGTTCCTCTTCCAACAGGAAAATATGTATTATCAGCTTCAGAACCGTGTTTCTTCCTACCAACTTCAAAAGGCTGAATGTGGACAATGCCCATGTCCCTCAGTTTCTGCTTTTCCTGGATTATGAGATTGTTACCTTGGACAGGAATATCTCTTTGAAGCTGAGAGGAATCCAATTTTTCAACTTTGTAAGGACACTCATACTTTCTAAGAAAAAAAATTGGCACTGTCACAACAATACTTGATTCTTCTTTCCAGTTATTGGTTTTGGAAACCATAATTGGTTTAGAGTTAACTGAAGTGGTTTTCAGTTTTGTGTCTTGAAAAGCCTGGAAAGAGCCCAAGGGCTGGAAGCAAGAAGATGTCCTGGACCAGGAACAGAGCAGAGACAGTGCCATGGCTGCAGTTATTCTCTGCACACTCCCTCATGCCTGTTCCTCTTTAATGGTTGTCATTACAGGTTAAACTGCCAAGATGCATCACAGCACGTCCAAGACACAGTCACATGCCTGTTCCCAAATGATGACTTTGCTTTCCCCACACACACTCCTCAGCCTAAAGAGTGGCTGTGGGGCATGAGTTCCTCTGTCTTCATCTGCAGCAATGAGAACTGCAGAAGATGCCTGTGTCCTCTCCATCACGTACTCCAGGGCCTGTGAACCTCATTTCAGTTGTCAAATGCTCTGTATTCACTGTAAGAAAGTGCCTAAATTGGGTTTCAGAATCACAGTCCCCATGCCAGTTTACCAAGAAGGCAAGCTCAATCTTTCAGAATATGAGAGAAGACTGAAGCTTGGGGAGAGATTGGTTACTCTAAAGATGGTCAAAAACCTGGCTTTCCATTCTTTGGAAACTTCTAGAAAAAATGTTGGTTTGGTTTAGAATGAAAACATAACTTGTATTTCATAAGCCCCCATGAAAGAAAAATCCCCTTCCAATCAAACTCAGGTTTGCATCTCTCATCCTAAGAAGCATGTATAAAAAAAGTACAGATTCTGCACCTATTAATTGCAATTGTGGTTTTTTTTTTTTGCATCGAAAGAACCGTGTATAAGCATTTAACTTAAACTTTCCCTACTTTTTCCCCTACTTTTTTTTTTTTACCTTCTTTTTTCCTCAGAGATTTGAAAATAGCTTCTTATGATTTTTTTTTTTTTCCCAGTAAAACTGTAAGCTTTTTAAAGATCTTTTTATTATATTCTATACATGCTGGGTCACACTTGTTGCTTTACGTAGTTGCCTTAAAGGAAAAACAGCTGCTCTTTCCAATTAAATTACTCTGCTAAATCTTAAAACCAGCTTTGCATATTCAGAAGACCAATTGTTCCTTTATTCTCCCGTATTTCATCTCTCCAATGTTAGAAAATACATTGTGTATTAGTGCATCATGTCATATTTTATAGTTGAAAAGCAATCAAATATTATTCAAAGCAATCAAATTATTTTCAGGCTGTGGTAAGTACATTATCTCTAATAGCGCTATTCTGAAGCATCCTGCTTTGCACTTCCGAAAATGGAAATGCAGGTCAAAAAAGTGCTGATTTATGAAGTTTTAGATTTCACTCCAAAAGAACAGTATTGGGAAGGCACTTCCTTCAGAAATAACATTTTAGGGCTTTGCAACCTCATAGGAAGTCACATCTCACAATTTCATTATTAATGCAGCCATAGTATTTAAAAATGCTATATATTTTATGCTGGTTTTGAGCTTTGGTGATTTGTAAAGGCACAACAGAAAAGGTAACGACAAATTTTCTGCAACATGAATGGCCTCTTCTGGAGTTCTGACTAAAGGATTCTTTGGCTGATGACAGATCTGAAGGGTTTTTCTCACAAAGTCCTGTATCAGCTATAATGAAAAAGAAATTGATGCCCCTAGATTCAAATAGTAAAAAGTGTTGGTAAACATAAAAATAACTATATTGCAATGCAGGAAAAAACATGTTTCCTATTGCCTTCAGAGGCAAGAGGGAGAAAGTTTATACAATAATACCTAATTTGCTTTTACAAAAACATGCCTGATTTTGTGATTGAGTGGTCCAGAGTAGCACATTGGAACCATATGAGACTAGTCCTGTAATAGGACTATAACTGTCTATTTAATTGTGCAACAGTAAGGGAAGGGTCAGTTTTTAAATCCCCAGAGTTGCTTTGTTGAATAGGTGCATTGGTGGAAACCTCTAAAGTTTATACCAGATATTAGAAGTTGTAATCAAGATTAGGGCTACTGTAACTTCTAGCTGCTTCATCATGGACAGATCTTTTCTTATCTTCAAGTGCGAACACAAGAGCAATTCCTAAAGTTGCTAGATAACCGAGAGGTAATTTGATTAAACAAGAACCATCCTTTCATGGAGACAGAATACCAGTGGGCTCTCTAAGTATGGAAAGGCAATGAATGAGCCAGTAGATCGATGATAAAGCGACGGGAATTCAGACAAAACAGGAATGTGTAGGTGACTGCTGGAACACACTTGGCAAGGAAAGCAGAAAGCCTCTGAGCTAGCCTAGAAGCCCGCCTAGAGGTTACGGTTCAGTAAAAGACAATGTAGAGGTTACTGCCCTGAGCCACCTGCAGTGTCGGGCTATGCAGTCTAAGGCTTTTCTTTTAGTGAAGCTGCCAGTCCCACTCCATGGGAGCCTGTGGGGAGAAGCAGCACCAGTGGGGTGGTGCTTGCTGGATGAATCTGTGCTGAGACGGTCCCTGGGCACCTCCTGCGGGCAGCATGCCAGTGCCCTTCATGCCTTTTCCTGCAGGGTCATTCTTTGCTAAAACAGACTGAACAGCTTGGCATTTCTAGGCCATGCCATTTTGCAGCTGAATTTAGACAGAGACAAGGGATCAACTCATCTCAAATTTTTATCTCTCTCAAATGTCTCTTTCAATATGACTCAAAGCTCCTACTTCTTTTTGTTTCACCATCATGAAAGTTCAGGTGCAATTCAAATGTGTAGATTTCACTGACTTCCACATCTTTACCTTGTAATCTGTGGTCTTAAAATAGACTTAAAATGAAAAGTTAGCTTCAACAACAAACATAAGTCGTTCCATAATTACAGCTCTTTCAATTATTTGTTGCATTAATATTTCATAGTACGTACCCCTTTGAATATTCACTTGGCCGCTTCATTTAGCAAATTTCTTTTAAAAAATCATACTTACAAACATTATTCAGAAGGAAAGAAAATACTTCTGTAAATTAGTGCATTTTACTTGCCCATTAAGTTATGAAAATTATTAGCTATTACCAACAAAGTCAGCTTTCGGTAATTTGTATCTCAGATTAATTTCTGCAGAAGCTCATCATTTAATAAGTGTATGTGTCCTGTTGCTGACAGGAATACATGATTTGTTTATCAAGCATTTATCAACGTAGGGTTCTTCAGAAGTAATTCTTTGTTCTGGAGAGATTGCCAAAGGATTTCTGGTTAACAGCATAAACTGGTGCCTGCAAAAATCAAATCTGAAATTTCTTCTTGTATTCATACATATTATCTACTCTGTTGTGCGTATACGTATGTGTGTGTATGTGTGTTTGTATACATACTAATGTATATTAAATTCTCCACCACTGACAATCATTTTATCATTTCTGTTATGCTATTGGATATTTATATCTGAAGATATTTATAGGCATATAACTATGTGAAGCATATAAAGACTTCATATCCATCTGTCTTGCTAATCAAACACAGGACAAAAAATCTGATTTATATCCACAAAATGATTATAAATGCAGAAGAAACAGCCCTATGGGATTCAACTCTTTATCAACAACTGTCTGGATTTTTTTTCAAAGTCTTAGGAGCAAAACTGTTCAAAAATATTTTCCTCAACTGTTTTATAGAGCCTGAAAAGGTTTAAGATAACCCCATGAACATTAGTATACTGAGCTGCACAGCTTTCTTCTAGGTCAGATGAGTAATGTTATTTAACATAAATATGGTTAGGGAGTAGTATGGCCAATGGGTCAGCTCTTGGATGATGCACTCCTAGACTCGAGCACATATGCATGGGGTGAGGCTCTGATCCCAAACCTTTAAGCTCAGTGCCTGGAGTTTGAAGTGGAGGCACCAGCAATTAAGAAGTCTGATGTCAGATATGTTGAGAACCTGTCGCTCTGTGTCACTCATTCATTTGGCCTGTGTTTGAAACCAGACCCCTTGTGGTCCAATTATTGTCAAATATACTTTCAGGTTGCAAACTTTCAGCCCCAAATTTTCTTTAAGAACCTTGTGTCAGTTGCATGGGCAATTGGCAAGAAATATAAACTAGATAAACTAGTCAGACACAGAAGAGGCTATAAGAGGAACTGATCTATTAACAAAATATAAAAGAAATTGAATGAAAGAAGTGGATGAGTATGTCAATTGCAGGATGTAACTCTCTAGTTACCAATGTCTCCATTAGGGGAAAAGGAGATGCAAGATGAAAAGCTACAAACAGAATATGTGCACTTGCACTAAGCAGCTCATGCCTCTATCATGTACCAAATCATGTCTGCTTCTTGTTTATTCTTTCTTTGCATATGCACATCTGTATTAACATCTTCATTTTCTTCTGATTTGAAGATGAGTTGTGACCCTTTGTGAGCACTCCGAATGTTGTACTCCAGCTTGTTTTCCGTGTCCTACTTGTAGTTTTCCTATAGCCAGATGTCAGTGGTTCAGCTGATTAATCTCACTGGCATCCAGTCACAGGCACAGCTGCAGCCACTTTTCTAAGGATGGCCAGACATAACACCCTTTGCACTGCTCTAAAATTTTGTCTGCACAGTCCAAAATTTAGCAAGATGAAGAGCACTATCATACAAATACAGTAAAGTTCTTATCCTTGTACCAATGAGACTGAATTTCATGTCCCATGCTGAGCCACTAATTCTCATTTGGGAATGGTCTTGCATTTGATTTTTCCAAAGACTTGACCAGCAAAACTCTAAAATACTATCACCTGGATGAAGATCTTGAAGATAAGCTAGAAATACCACTGTTTTTTTCCCAGATGATTGCTGTCAATTCAAAAAAGGCTGGCTGGATAATTTTCCAATTCAAAGTTTTTCTGATAGACAACTGTTGATTTGTCTGAAGCATAATATCCTGTAGAAATATATTGGTTTCAAAGAACCTGCATTGAAAACCTTCCTTCCAATCTGACACTGGAGACTCAGCCTGAGGAGCCAGTTGGCCCAGAAACAGGACAACTCCAGCTCAGCCAGGGATGAGTGGCTTCCAGGTCCGCAGACCCATCTGGGAAAACTTCTGAGTTAAATCTGATTTATTCAAACTCTTTTAAAAGAGATTTCATTTGTTTTTTTTTCTTTTATGCGGTTGATTTTAATTGGGGTTATATTATATATAAGTCTTTACTACAAACTTGAACAAATAATATCTTAAAAACTTAGGGTGGTCTTTGAAGTTGAGTTACTCAAAAGTAAGCTCTACATCCATTCTACTCCAGTGACTCTGGAAAACCTATTACTGATTGAAGTTACCCAGAATAAGATTCTTAGTTTGCAACAAGTCACTGTCACTGACTTCAGCCAGGAGAATGTCATATTTTTTACTGAGACATCATTGTACATTTCTCTGATAAAATAGAAACTATAGCATCCTAAAGTACAGATAAAATTACATATTTACTGCTCATAGGCCTGGTGAGATGCCTTTCCATTACTGATATGATTAAGGAAACCTTTTAGAGCTCCCTTTGGAGCCACTAGTGAAAAAGTCAAGTGCTGGCCTTTGATTCTCTGCACTAGAGGTACAAGCAATAGTGATAAATTGCACATACGTAGTTAATTGAGCAGAGGGAGCTCAGAAGACCTCAGAGAAAACAGGATTTGAGGATTCAGAGAATCAAAATATCAATCAGAAAGTTGAAGAGAAATAAAAAAGTTGAAGAGAGAAGGCAAGAAGTCTTTTTTTGTTACACAGAGATGAATGACAAGGGTGTCAGTGTCCTGGACAGGGACAGATGTGTGGTCCTTAGGTTGCACTCCATGCAACGTGTGTGTGACTGTGGAAAGAAGTGTCACCAAACACTGGCCAATTTTCATAAGAGTTGTTAAGAACTTCTCAAATTCAATCACATCTACAGATAGGTCGATTTTATTTTCCTTCTAAAAATTAATGCACTTGGTCTAACTATCCATGCATGTTGTGCCTTTTAGCCAAACTGCACAAAATGTGGAATGTGTACCACAGGCTGGCCATGCCTACAACATTCACAACAGGGTGACTAAGGAGATTTAACAGACAAAGAATGTCTCTGCAATTGCCTGATCCTGGAGTTTTACTTTCCAAAAATCAGTTCAGTTTCCTGTCAGGTACCAGGGTATTGGAATAGATTAGTGAATTCCAGTTGAACGCTATCATTGCTTGTTTCGGTTATTAGCTGATCCCCAAGGTAATTTTATAGCAAACTTAAAAGTATTAGGATCTACAGCTCTTCCAGGTACATTTCAAAGTCATGTATGACCATTCAAGTAAGAGAAACAATTCTATCCTTTACTGTTTGTATATGGTCTATCAAATAAACATGACACTCAAAAAAGTACTGCCTATGAATAAGTTTCACAGAATTAATATTGTATTTGCAGAAATACCAGGAGCTTTAAACTTCCAAATGAATAGCTTTCATTGGAATATTTCATTTAAAAATTATTCAAGAAGTAATTTCTCCCTCTGCCCTGCCATAGAAAATATCATCTTTTTAATACCTTTAATAAAAAATAATCTATAACTCAAGAGTCTGTTTTCTGACAGTTTCAGTCTCCCTAACTGTAATTTGGCATAAATTGTGCTCAAAGTGATTATGATAATACACTGATAATTTTGAGACTGGATGCTAAACAATAACAACAAATTGCAGCCAGCTTGAGCAGTATCTTAAAATACTTTTTTTTTGTATTAGATTTTTATCAGCTTTTATTGTGACATACAATCTGTTAAAGTGGTAATTTTGATAACACCACTTCCATACTTGCTTCAGAGAGCAGGAAAATTAATTGCTCTCCTAATCTTTGTAGAGCTGACAGCTTTGGGATACTTGTCTGTGTTGCATACAAATACTTTTTCTTTGTTGTGGTGCTAAAAACAAATACCAATTAAAAGAGAGGTAATTTTGGAGATAGTTTGCAGTCTTTGGATAATTTCCTCTAAGTATATTTCTTTCAGCACTGCATCTCTTATGAAAAAAAAAAAAGAAAAAACAAAAAAAAAAAAAAAACCAACAACAACTAACTTTTTATATAGCAAATACAAGAATTTACCATACCACTGTTTTAAAGTTTGGTATTGACTGCCTTAAATTGCAGCTTCTAGTCTGTAAAAGCATAGATTTCCTATGTGAATTACGTAATATGTTTCTGTTCATATTTCTACATAGAGTGACTCTGTCGTGAAGCAGTAGTTTGTGATCTGCTATCACATGCATACCATTCATTGGAGGACCTATTTGAAGATATTTTGAGTTAGCACCAGTTACGTCAGAAATAGAGACAATACGCATTAGAGCTGTTGATTGTTTCTGGGTTGTGATATTCTTCCTACAGTTAAAATCTCCAGTCTCCATAATCTGTATTTTTGTCTGATTTTTACCTTGTCAATGACCTATCTCATGCCAAAAAAAGCATTTTTCCAATTACTCTCTCATCTCTAGGTATGTTTTTCTTTAAGGATTCAAGGAACAGAGACCTTTCTCAGTACTTTCCAGAGTAGTTTTGATATCAACCATTTAATTTTGTACTAAAACATTGAAACTTGGTGGGGGGGAATAAAAGAGTATTTCTGAACTCATTGAATGGCAACATCTGAATTTTGAAGCTTTCCCTTTTGTAAAAAATTTCATAAAGAATGTTCCTGTACTGCTACTCTATGGGAGAAGTCAAGCCAACATTTGCTTCTTACTGTACTTCTTTTTGCTGATATGAAATGCACAGTGGTGATGACCCTTGCTTCCCACACTATGTTATTTGATCAATAAAGCAAACATTTTGAAAGACACAGAAAAAAAGTGAAAAAGTAACATAGGAATGCCTGCAAGGGCGCGTGGAGGGTGACAGCCTCTGATTCATTAACTTATCTGGTTAAGAACTATTCAGTGTGAAAGAAATACCAAATAAGAAGGAATTTTCACAGACATTGAGGACTGGGCAGCAACGGAGACAACACAGAAGACCAAAGGGAGGCAGAAGCCCTTGGAAGAGTCACAGGGCTCAGTCAGACACCTGCTTACAGAGGAGCAGCTTCCTCCTCCTTGGTCCCTCCTGATCGCCCTTTTTCATCCCCTTAAGCCCTCCCCCTGAGCATCCCATGGCAAGTTTTGCACAGTCCCACGAGCCCCCTCAAATATCCCATATCATTTATGTTAATCTTGTTTCCTCCTTTGTGTCAGTGACCAAGCTCAGGCTGATCCTGGAGTCCACAGGATTTCTCCAGTTGCACAGCACCAATGGAGAAACTGAGCTGTGTGACTTCTGGCCAGTTTGGTCCATAAACATAGCATCGCATGCAGACACACACAGGGTGTGTAGTTTTATACATCCACATTGTAGATTTAAAAAGCTGATTTTGATTCATTAGATTATTTTCACAAGCAGGAGCAGAGCAGGCCTTTGGACACAGCTCAGTTCTCCTGAAGCAGATAACTAAAGCAGGCAAAAAGCAGCACATGCTAGACATGCAAGGGTATCTCTAAAATACATGAAAAAAAAAATTTCTTCTTAAAGATGTCTATATGTATGTGTATAGCTGCAAAATTTTTATCATAATAATACCTAAAATAAGAGTCCACCTCTGGCTGTAGGCACCTGAATGCCTCTGTGACTGCAGTAGTTTCTCAACTGTCTCTTAGTCATTAGAGACAACAAGGTTTGATTCAGTTGCCAGACATCTGAAGCACCCTGACATGCCTTGGACATTTGTCACGGAGGCACCCTGAAGTTAGTTTTAGGTGGACAACAATGTCCAAAACAAACTTTTATTCTGGTCAAAAAGGTGCAGCAAATTAACCGGTAGGAAACGGGGTTTATACAATCAGTTAGCACTCTGGTAACATAAATACAGGTTTGAATAGCAGTTGAGGAAATTATTGGGATGCAGCAAATAAGAATAATGGAGATCCACAGTGTGCATACATGTGGCTCACGAAAAACGATGCCAGAGCTGTCCCTGACCCCAGGAAAATACACTCACTTGTCTAGTGAGGAAAACACACACTCAAGCGGCAAGCAATTATTAAGGAAAATACACTCGCTGGTCCAGCAAAGAACTATTAAGTTATCACTCGCCCACATGCAGAGATGAGGCAGTCCCAGTCCCGAGAGGTTACCTTAGATGGTGTCCTGGTCCAAGGGAAGGGCTCTCGGCTGCATTTGGCCCACGGCTCCAAGAGGACCACAGAAAGGGCAGCCTTGGCAGGACCCCGTTTTTATAGTCTTGTCAGATCTGGCTGTGGGCATTCCAGAAGCTTCTCTGCACCCCCACTCTGGCTATGGGCACCCTGAAACTTCCCAACACTGCGGTGCCTCCTCTCCTCTCCTAGCTAACCGACAGAGGGTTAAACAAAAGGAGCTAATAACTGTGTCATTGCAGGAGAGGGGGAAGGTGTTGAGGAAGAGGGGAGTGTGCAACTGCCACAATGTCCATCTAGGACAGGTAGATACAACACAGGACAAGAGGGAGACCTGTGCTCTTCCAAAGAAGGAGGTGGGGACCAGAGAGGATGCCCTATGTCATGGCAAGTGATATTGTATTTGGACAAATTTATTTCACCCTCAGCCAATACAGTCATTACAGCTTGCAAAATTATCTATTCAGATATAGGTGTCTATTTCAGGGTGAGGGGAATACTTCTGATCCCATTGAACATAATGCTTAGAGCTCCTTTTACTCTATGCGGAGTTCAGACACAGACCTAATGTGGAGACAGACATGTTTTTCTTAATATTTTAGTAAAGCCAAATATGGCCACTTTACCTTTTTTTCCATAAGGTCTCTGTGCCAATTCAGCCCATAGTTATAGTGACCTGTGAGTCTAACAACATTCATTTCAAATCACTTTCATTTGAACTGAATCAGTGTCTGTTAACTCTGACCCTATCACTTCAGGATTTCACTTGAAGTGATTCTTTAGACCTACAGCAGCAAACCCATAGCCACCAGCAGGACAGAACTTACCTGTGAGTAACAAAACGAACCATTTTAATCCACTGTATCTACCTCAGCCTCCTCACAGAGTTTGATCAGCAGTCACCCAAAGCAGCCCTCCTAGTGAGAAGGTTGACTTTCAATCAGTTACTCTCGCTCTAAAGAACAGAAATTTGCTGTCAGCAATAATATGGTAATGTTATTAAAGGAAAATAGTGTTTGGCTCAATAAAGTTTCGCTGTCTGCAAGAGTTTAGAAAGGAAGCTCCTGGTTTAATTTACAGTGAAACCTTGGCTACCAGAGTAATTTATATTCAGATACACAGACATCAGACCAACAATGAAATTAAATGTTTGCTTTTCTGTATTTCTTCTTTACTACTTGTTGTTCTTTACTACTGCTGGTTTGTACTTTTACATGAAAAGAGGTCAATAAACAGAGAGAAGAGGCAATAGTTTCATTACAGTATAGTAGGCATTAAATATGACTTTTTTTTTTGTTGCAACAAGAAAGCATATTTTTCTAGATCTTAGTTTCTATAAACCATGACAGATTCATATCTGTCAGATGTGGTGTAAAAAAAAAAATACTTTATGCTCTTCAGTGTTTAAAAAAAAGTGTCCAACACATTGGCAGGTGCTTCAGATGTTGACTACATACCACCATTTATCTACATGAACTGAAAGTGGGAGCTCCAATGGCGAAGAATGAGACTTCACAAATTCAGTGGAAGGATTAGCCATTTTGCTGTGCAACATTAAGCTTATTCATATCCTTGCTGGTGTGAACAGTGGTTTACTTCTCCCAGAAGAAGCTAATTCCACATTCTTAAATATTAAAGCCTGTAAGGTTGTTTAGCACTGAAACTGGACAGTAGTAATGCAATCTTAGACATGGATTCAAGCTGGACTGGGAGAACTGTTAAGTACCAATATAGATAAAAAGTGAACAGTTAGACCCATGAAGTCAAATACAGATATGCTAATAGTCTATCACTATAGTCTATATACTAACAGTCAAATATAGATATACTAGGCCAGTCAAGGGCCAATATTAAGTGTCAATAAGATAGATTTTTAGATCACTAGGAGGACTTCATAATATATTTAGAAACACTGTGATCACAGAATGCCACTAGAATCAATGGGAATTAGTTGCTGGAAATTCTCTGCAGGTGCCTTTCTGCAGCTTTGGGCATCTCACTCTTCACATATCTTTAGTGATAAGTTCTCAGAAATGTTCAGACACTTGAAGTCAAAACAGGGAAAGACACACCAGTTTAGGAAATTAGTGATGGAATACCAGAGACTCACAAGGAAAGACATCTAGGAACAGCCTCAAGGCTTCGCAGTCAAGAAGTTATTGTTCTCTGATGGTTTATTGAAAAGGAAACTATAAAAAACCAGCTGAAAGAAGAGAAATACACACAGAATAAAACAAGAAAAACATGAGGAAGTGGAAAAAGAAACAACTTCAATTCCAAGCTTTCCAGCAACCATAGAAGTCAAAGACTGGGTGGAACCAAAGATGGAATTGCCACGTGCTTCTCGGTATTGCTCCAAAGGATTCTAGTAGACAAACAGGGCAGCATTTGGAAGCATACAAGATGTTTACTCAGTAACTATACAGTGTCTCAGCATTATATTTTTATTTAAGCCATAAAAGCAAGTGCTAATTTCTCATGGCAAAACTGTCACTTAATGCAATCATGGTTGGCAAAATGAGTAATATTTTATCTCTGAAGCAGTAGGAAGAGCAGGTGCATCTGTCCTGATTTTCTTGCTTCCATCAGCAGTGTTGCTTGTTATTTTGTTGCCATCTGGCAAAGACAGCAGGATCGACTAAAAAATACAGATATTAGTTTTCCGTAATAAAATATGGTTACCCAGTTACCACTGGCCTACAACACAACATGAAATGCATGAAGTGTGATTTTTGGATAGGAATTTCTAACTTATTAATTTTGCATCCTGACAGTTTTCTCCACTGATAAATCTTTTCTCCAAGGAAAATTGTTGACCCATTGTCTGAAAAATCAAAAACAAAAAACAAGGTGGGGGGAGGAATAGGCCTTTGGCTGTCATTACTGTTGTCTCAAGAAGTCTCAGTCTTCAGTATTTCATCTTATAAAGTATGCTTAAGTATTTCTCCTTTGTGTAAATAAGGTTTTTAAATAGATCAAGAGATCTAGTCAACAACAATTACAACACTGGTGACTGCACAAGAAATAGCCAACACAGTAGGCTAATGGAAACTGGTAGGCTAGTTTTCTGTAATGTTATTAATATACGAGTGTTGCTTTGTTGCCTTCAATAGCATAAATAAGTATTGCTGGCTATATCAGCTATTGGCCTAAGGTCTAAACCTGTCCTAATTAAAATACGTAGCATAGTAATTAGAAAAACAGTTAATTCCTGTATGGTCATTGTTGTGCACATATTCCAACAGCAAAACTACTCCCACAGACTGCTTATAGAGGTGGGAGAGAATGGAATTTCACTTTGTGTGCCAATCCAAATCACAGATGATTTTAAGATGGCACAGCAGCAGCTTTGTAGAATTTCAAGTTATTTACTAAGAAAAACATGTATGTTCTTGTGTAGAAATAAAACTACAATTGTGTAGTTAAAACTACAATATAACACTGAAGCAAAGCAGGCTGACTTTGCTCTGAATTATTTCTCCTTGATGAATTGTACTTCATCTATTCCTCAGCTTTCTTGCTGTAAAAATGTATCTGCTGACTCCTGAAAGTCATCTTTCAACATTAAATACTGGGTCATCACTATTGTTCACAACTATCTATAACCAGAAAAATCACTTGGCTTTGTTAATTATTTAAATTCAAGAGTCATTGCAATTTAAAATTACCGAAGTCACATGAGTGAGACTGAGGAAACAAATTAAGGCTAGAAAACAGAGATGCAAAAGAACATGCAAGTCCTCCTCTCATTCACAGAAGAAATGCTTCTTTCCTCTGTTCTTCGGTCCAATCAGTAAGATTCAAATTATAGAACAGGATTAGTAAGAGATGAAAACAAGTTCTTGTCTTTAAATTTCCTTTTCAGTGTAGTTAATTATAAATTTAAGAAAAAATTCCCAAATGCTTGCACACTTACTAAACTTTGCATGTGAAAAGTAGTGGAGCTAGTTGGGAATTTTCCAATAAAACCACTTTAATATGAAAAAAATGACAGGTCTTCAAAACACTTCTCAGAAATATTTTCCACAGACTTCTACCAAAGACCCTCACACCTCACCTGGAGGCCTCTGTGGTTTCCAGAACACATGACAATGAGGAGAGTGTGCACTATCTGCTACATCAGAATATGGGTGCTTGGTCACTGTCACAAAGACTGCCTGGTGGAAAATATGACATACATGAACACGTACTTGGAGCTGGGTATGTGGGACTTGTGAACTCCCTGCTCCATCACAGAGTACTTAACAGTTTGATCCTAGTCCAGGAAAACTGAAGAAATTAAGGATGTTGACTTAGTCTCCCACTATTATCTGTCTTAAAAGTCAAATTGGTTTGGTTTTTTGCGTTATTGGGTTTGTTTTGTTTTGTTTTGTAAAACTAGGAAGAAAATACTGGCAAAAGAATCTGTCAGCAGACTTTACAGAATGGAAATTGCCAGGATGGCCACCTCTAAGATGTAGTATCACTCTGCATGGCAGGAGTACTGATGCCGGTAAGACAATGCAACTGTAGAACAGTTTTTCTTAGGTCTAGATCCTCCCTTGTAAGGAACGAGAGTAGACAGTGTTCCATGTTGCTCCACATGAATGCTCCTTTTGTCATTCTGTCCCTGGCCACGGTGACCACAAGTACCCCATTATCCCATCAGTGACCCCATGAACGCTTGCCATCTCCCTCCTCCCACCATGACATTCCAGCTGCTGGTGTTAATGTCTTTTGGTGCATTTGCCTTGCCCAGGAAGCTCCTGTTCCTCTCCCAGTAGCCAGTGGTTCTTCATTTTCCACAGCCACACTGGAATGAAAATTCCCTTACAGGATTTAAGCCTGGAAATCCAGCCTTATTGTTGTTTTTGGAGCACTTGACCTACACTGCTGCCACAGGCATCAAAAGGGGAAGTTGTGAATGCCCCATTCCTGGAAATGTTCAAGGCCAGGGCTTCGAGCAACCTGATCCAGTGGAAGGTGTCTATGCCCATGGCAGGGGGCTTGGAACTAGATAATCTTGAAAGGTCCCGTCCAGTCCAAATCATTCTATGCTTCTGTGATGCTATGAAAACAGAGTCCCCATCAGACTGGGAGGAAGAGCAAGCAAACACCCCCTCCACAGCAATATCTCTTCTCATTTAGGCATCTGGGCTCAGGTGGCTGCCCAGAGAGCATGTAGAGTCCAGCAAAAGGGACAGTGCCTGTCCCTGGACAGTGCCAGACACCTCCAGGTCTTATTAGGGGGGATGCATGCCACTATTTTGAAAGAGATAGATAAACAACACTTGGATTAAATTTACAGTGCTGAGAGGTTAGATGATACTTTTATATTGCACAGTATATATTTGCCTGAGAGCTGAGAAGAGAAATTAAACTATCTATCATATACAACAGGAAAGAGCCACTTGTAGTATCTTGAAATACACATAGTATTATGAGTTCTAAAATTTCTTTTTGAGAGTAATTCTTAATACCATTTTTTTAAAAAGCACTAAAATCAGAATTTCATTTCTTTGATACACATAGATTGATTGCCCAAAAACAAATGAACACACACAACACTAAATAATATATGTCGTGTAAATAATTTAAATGGAGTGGGAATCCATGTGGCTTTCTAAAACACATTTGGTTCAGCTGACTCAATGAAATATTATTTTATAAAGACTGTCTTGAAAGTTACTCTAAGAAGAAGAAGAAAATTAGTTTGAGCAGCAAAGCACAACAGACTTGCATGTGGGAGTACCATAGACAATGTCCTTGGCACCATCCCTTGTCTTATTGTACCACTGTCTCCCCTTCTGTTTCCTACTGCTCTTATTTCTAGTTTCCACATTTTCACCCTTTTCTTTTACTAGTTACCTGTTACCTGGTGGTTTTCATATCACCGGTAAATATCTGACCTTCCTAAGATTAAATTATTCTGTTACAGAGGGAAATCTATAATTTCATTTTCCCCAGGAGCCACATCTATCTTTTCTTTCCAGACATACATCTTGTTTCACAGATGGCAAAAGTCATATGAACTGAGCTCATGACTGGCAGTGTTTCTGGAGAAGGAGTTTTTACTGCACGCTGATTCAGATGAGGCATACAGGACAAACTTTCATAATAAGTGATAAATGCAAATGTTTAAGTAAGATAATTATTTTATCCTGCAGTGAGTGGGAGTGTAAGCAGTGTTTAGAGAAACATTAGAAGCTAAGAAATGAACTTGTTGGTTGTTGTTTTATCCAAACTGTCTTGATCTACAGAGTCTGGAAAGAGGTTGCTTAGAAATATACTGGTTCAGTTTTCCCAAGAGCTTTCAGATAAAAGATTATGCTTTCAAGTAGTATATCAACATCTCTGTGCCTGCACCAACCAAAACTAGTAAGAAAGCAGGTAAGTACACAACAAACTATTCTGAATGAAAGTTTTTCCCACTGAAAAAGTGTTTTTATTTTGGAAAAGATAGTGTGTGGCATAATTTTCTATAGAAGAATCTTCTTTCTTTTTCCCCCAAAAAATTGGATTTAAATAGAACACAGACATGGAAAAATCACATGGGTCCAGTCCCCATAGTTACCAGTTGCCACACCACCACATCGGTTTTCTCTCACCTCCCTTATTGCAGTTCCAGCAGTCTTCTTTAGTCCCACATATATATTTCAGTAGTGTCTTATCACTGGCCATTTCTAAATTGCTGCTTTTATTACTACAAGGAGCACTTCTAGGTCTTCAAGCTGAATCTTCTACATGGCTACATTGTTAAAAAGATCCTCAACACTTGTTTAGTGTCCAGGGATTAACAACAATCATGAGTGTTTTTAGCATTTTGCTGCATTTTAGAGTGAAAATATATTTAATAGTTAGAGAGCAGCCACTTTATACCAGCTGACCTCACTGCCAGAGAACATCCCTGATACTCTTAACATACTGATACTAAGAAATCCTGATACTGATACTTAACATACTGATACTAAGAAATGCTAGACTGAAATTTCAGATGGTGTCAACGGCTGACTAGCACTGAACCACTGACTTACGGTCTCACTGTAGAAGAAGTACAGACATCTGTAAAGGCTAACCCACTCCATCTTTCCAACATATTTTCCTTAGGTAATAATAAATTTAACTTTAGAAGTGCCTAATCTCTTTCAATTGACAACTAGTAGTCAACTATTAGCATATATCTAATGAAAAAATCCTGCCCTTCAGTGGTACACAGAATATCTATTCTATACATCTGGTAAAACTGAATTGCAGACTTGATTTTCAAAATCTCAGACTTCCAGAGACATTCAAAGTTTACTTTCTAATTTGTGCTTGAATGTACACTGGATCTCCATAGTAAAGGAGGCAAATGGTTAGTTATGAAACTGAATCACCTAGCTACTTTGGCATATGTTGAGCTTTGGACGCAGAAACACTTCCATAGATTTCCTCATGAAGGTTAACTCATCAAAATGGATGTGCAAATAACTAAACTTAAACTTGTAAATGTTTAAAATAAGACACAAGCCAAAAGAACTATTCAAATATTTAAAGAGAAATGCCAGAAGCTAAACCCACAGACATTTGATTTATCTCCTGCTTAGGTACCAAATGCTCTGCAGCACATCTGAAAATGTTCTGTCAGACAAAGGGTGTGCAAGAGAGAGCAGTCACAGGTCTGGGTACCTGGGTGGTGGAAGAAGGACTATTGCCTGCTTTGGGGAATGGTCACATGCTAAGCAATCATTGGATA
The DNA here is from genome assembly GCF_037038585.1 of Patagioenas fasciata. NCBI lineage: Eukaryota > Metazoa > Chordata > Aves > Columbiformes > Columbidae > Patagioenas > Patagioenas fasciata. Next base: position 19,663,600 of record NC_092521.1, read on the forward strand.
ACAGAAATATGACAGATTTGAAACCATAAATTTAGTAGCTCATGAATCATTCTGAGGGCCCAACAAGATATTTAGAGTTCATCCTTTCATATTTTTAGGCTTTTTCCCTGGAATAACAGCAGCTAGATTTAAGGAAAGAAGAGCTTTTCAGGAATTTACCTCTCTTCTGAAGTAGGTGTGTGAAACGGAAAAAAGCCTATCATGGTGGATTTTTGATCAAGTTATTTGAAATACCAATACTGATCTCTAGAAAAGAGATAATGCAGTTAGATAGGAAATGGTAAATTTTACAGGTATTGCATTATTCAAAAGGTTGCTGTTGTAGTGTTCATATAATCATAGAATCATTTATGTTGGAAAAGACCTCTAAGATCATCAAGTCCAACCATTAACCTAGCACTGCCAAGTCCACCAGTAAACCAGGTACCTAAGTGCCACATCTACACATCCTTGTAATACCTCCAGGCATGGTGACTCAGCCACTTCCCTGGGCAGCCCAACAACCCTTTCCATGAAGAATTTTTTCCTAATATCCAACCTAAACCTCTCCTGGCACAACTTGAGGCCATTTCCTCTCATCCTGTCACTTGCTACTCGGGAGAAGAGACCAACACCCTCCATGCTACAACCTCCTTTCAGGTAGCTGTAGACAGTGATAAGGTCTCCCCTCAGCCTCCTTTTCTCCAGGCTGAACAGTCCCAGTTCCCTCAGCTGCTCCTCATCAGACTTGTGCTCCAGGCCCCTCACCAGCTCCATCGCTTCCTCTGCACTCTCTCCAGCACCTCAAAGTCTTTCTTACAATAAGAAGCCCAAAACCGAACACAGGATTTGAGGTGCAGCCTCACCAGTGCTGAGTACAGGGGAACAATCACTTCCCTAGTCCTGCTGGCCACACTATTCCTGACACAAGCCAGGATGCTGTTGGCCTTCTTGGCCACCTGGGCACACTGCTGGCTCATGTTCAGCCACTGTCAATCAACATCCCCAAGTTCTTTTCCCCCAGGCTCTTTCCAGCCGCTCTTCCCCAAGCCTGTAGTGCTGCCTGGGATTGTTGTGACCCACATGCAGGACCTGGCACTTGGCCTTGTTAAACCTCATACAACTGGCCTCAGCCCCATGACCCAGCCAGTCCAGATCCCTCTGCATGACCTTCCTGCCCTCCAGCAGATCAACACTCCCACCCAGCTTGGTGTCATCTGAAAACTTACTGAGGGTGCACTTGATGGCTTCATCCAGTCTATTGATAAAGCTAATAAAGAGAACTGGCCCCAATACTGAGCTCTGGGGAACACCACTCATGACTGGCCACCAGCTGGATTTCACTCCATTCAGCAAAACTCCTTGGGCCTGGCCATCCAGACATCTTTTTTTCCCAGCAGAGGGTACACCTGTCCAAGCCATGAGCTGCTAGTTTCTCCAGGACAAAGCTGTCAGAAATGCTATCAAAGGCTTTAATAAAGCTAGGTAGGCAATATCCACAGCTTTTCCCTTGTCCACTTAGCAGGTCACCTTGTAATAGGAGGAGATCATTGCCACTCCGTGTCATCACCAAGAGATGTAGATTGTCTCAGACCCTCAGCTGTAGTGGATGGATGTGGTAAACAGGTATAAGCCAATGCAGAACAAAGGCATGACTGATACTATGGTGAACAGAATTCAAAGTGTTACAGGTATAAGAAAATAGAAAACAAAACCAAATTTTACTTGGATACAGACATGACAATGACATTTCACTGCAACCAAATAGGTGTTATTAATATTGTGATTTGAAAAGGAAACTCAATTTAAAAAGAAGCTTAGCACAAGCAAGCTACAGAGTGAAAACTGAAGAGCCACCAAGCAAGCTGCAGAGATCCCCTTTGCCTTGCAATCAGAAGTCTGACCTCCAAGACCTGACCAGGAGCTACTCATTCCATGTATCTCGTGTTGCTTTGTTATTCTGCTTTATCTAGTCTGGCAATAAATCTTTGCATCCCCTATGGCTGAAATAATCTGAAGTCTTACACATTAATATTGTCTGTCCACCTGCAATTACTGGTGCAACAGTATGAATTTGAAACAGCTCTAATCGCTCATAATATATCACCGATCTCTTTTTCTTTCTAGACATTAAATCTTGCCTCCCCTGTTCCCCAGGAATGCAATGAAATGGTTCATGACAATAACACAAGCAGAACGCACCTTGAGAGCCTAAAATCAGTTAATCTGTATTTTGGAAATGTATTCTGTTTTTTACTGAGCCAGCACTGTATTTTATTTGGCATTGTCAGGGGGCTGTAAAAAGTAAAAAAGGTTCAAGGTATAAAAATTGAATTCTGGTTTTCAAATCAAGTCTCATATAACTATGTTAATGGGGTTTTAAAATTTCCAAGCAAAGCAAAAAGTTATACTTGTATCTAAAAAACTAAAAACGCTCAGAGAATCACATCTACACTGGTTTGTCCAGTGCTGCGATCCATTGAATTCTAAGAAACTCAAATTTGTTAATTTTCACTATTTACGATAATCTCTCCCCTCAAAAAGATAAAAACCTTAAATTTATTAAAGGGTAGTATCAATTTTATTCTTAGAACATAAAAATTAAAATAAATCAAAGAGAACATCTGGTTGCATCAATGTTTGATTAGAAGCCTTTGGATATTACCCTTGGAGATGGAAACTCTCAACAACAGTCATAAAATATACATTGAGAGACCTAAAAGACTCAACAGATATATAATGTATTTTTAGTATGTTGAATCAAATAAAAATATCATGGCTCTACATTCTATCCAGACAGCAGTAGGTAGCACAGGAAGGCAGCTGTGTATGCGTGAAGACAAAGTGAATGGGAAAGGATGGGGAAAAGCATAAGTAGAGGAAGAGCAGAGAAGGGGATGTAGATGAGAATGGGTAGAATCTTTTTTAGGGAAGTTTTTCTTAAATCCTGATTTTTACCATCTATCCTAAGAGAAAAAAAAAATACCAAGCCAACTACTTTACCTGAACCTGCATTACTGTCCGTCGCAAAAATGGTTGTAGTCAAGTACTGTTTACCTAGAGTAGTCTTTGCTAGCCAGAAACAATTGTTTTACACTGCCCTAAGACAGCACATATGTGAATGCAGTGCACATTTCCACAGTGCTCAAGTCCCAGTGCTCCCATGAGCAGCGTTCCTTTTCAGCTGGGAAATTTGCTTGTGTAAATGGATAGTGCTTTACGTATGCCAAAAGTAAATGGAGAGAGCTTTAAATTTTCAGAGACTCCATTCTGTATTGCTCATAAATTATCATACTTACTCCAGTGAATCAAAATGAAATCTTCAGGAATGCTAAGGGCAAAATGTTTAAAGGGTACAGTCAGTAACCAAGCCTCCATGCAGATGGGCGTAGAAAGAAGTCCCAGCATGAAGGACACTGGAAAATTATTACAGCCGGTTGAACAAAAAGTCCAAATTTTTCCTGTAACATATGCTTTCTGAACTGGGTTGATGGCCTTTTCTATGGAGTGTTATTTATAATTTAATTGTTATTCATTTATCTCTTTGTTCATTTATTTTCATTACTTCTGGTGCACTTAAAATACAAAAAGTACTCACACAGAAAACAGTGCAGAGAGCGATGCTACTTGCTCTTCTGCAAATGCAGACCTGTCAGTCCTGTAAATGTTGAAGATCTTGTCTGAGAATGCAAACACAATTTGCCCTTTTAAAGCCCAAAGGGGCATGTGTGAGCTCTCAGAATCCTCAGGTGCAATGGGTGGGATTAATCTGCTCTCGGTTGTCTGAGAGCTAGAAACAGTATGAATTAATTGTTTACATTCTTTCAATAACCAAAGAAAAGAGGGAAAAATCCTAGGTCAGGATGAACAGCCCTCTGTAGTCTGAGAAGTGCCTCTCAAAAAATTGCATAGAAGACCTAGGTAGTTAAAATTGATAAGTGGTTCTGTTAATTTAAGTAGGTATTTGTAAAATATCTGCTTGCTAAAAATTAGTCTTGCAGACCCCTTGTTACTGTTCGAACACCTGAATTCAGAATAAATATCTAAAACTGCCAAACTTAGTAATAGTTACCTGTACACAGTGCATCTATAAAAAATACCCAGTTTAGGACCCTCTGTCTATATGTGTTTGTGTTTGCTCTTCATTTTGGATCACCAGATAAAGACTGAGCTAATAAACTCTGAAATAAATGATAGTTTTGCTACTGATTGGAAGTCTCAGACTCATGGTTCAATATCTGCATACTTGGGAAGCATTGAAATATTAAATACTACTTCTTAAAATATTTGTCTTGGTTTAGAAAAAAACAAAATAAAACAAAACAAAAGCAAACAAACAAAAAAACCACTATATGTACCTGAAGATACCTAAGTCAAGTCTTAATTTTCTTTTGTGAAAACAGGTTCTTTATTTTTGTGCTCTATATTTGATTTGAAACAGACAAACAACCTTGAAAACAGACAAACAACCTAACAGGGGTAGCTGATGGAGCAAAGCTCAGTATGACATTTCATGTTTTCATTATCTGGCTGGACATTACTTCACAAATCTTTATAACCCAAAGGAGACTGATGATGGTGACAGGATTCAGGGATACCATCTCTCTCATGTCTAGAACAGCCTTCTTCTTCAAACTCCTTGGCATCATCAGGTTCACTGTCCATCATACTGAATCAGAAGTGAGTTCACACTTCCACCAATAACCACAGCTTCTTCCCAGCCTGAATGTCCCCTTCCAGCAGGCACCACAGTCCCAAACTTCTAGCACAATCAGCATTTTCCTCATGAATCAAGCTATTATAGGAAGCAGGTTGCTGTTCATGGGAGGCAACCCTGAGGATTTCCTAGCAGTGTGAACGGTTCACCTCCACCTCTGTCATCTGCCATGGTCTGCAGTCCATGAGGAGCAGCAGAGTTAGTTGTGCCAGGAGCCAGGGTGCAGCTGTGCCATCAATGTGCAATCCCAGCAGATGCAGGTCTAGGCTCCTGATGCTCTACTTGCTCAGGTGAGAGACAAAAAGGACACAATCCTCCCCCTGTGCTGAAATGCAAAAGGCAGCCTGTCTTTGACACTGAATATTTAATGAGTCTGTTTCCTGGGTGGTGGCTGGTTTGAGAAACATATTGTCCACCCTACATATCACTTCTGCCTTCAGAGAGATGCACAAAACACCTCAAAGTGTAAACTAGCTGGTGTTCCTCAGGCCTAGACCAGAAAAGGTCTGGGTGGACATATGCACTCTGCTATACATGGCAGCAAGACTGAGGCATTACTGAGGTGTCTTGCTAGTCCTAACATGCACATTTGATGTGTGATTGTGTAACCATGGGTAGATTGGCTCATATTTGTCCTGTCAATTGATTTGGCACTGCACAGATCTGGGGTTAATGGTGGTCAAACGATGTCAGACTACAAAATTTGCAATAAAACATCACAGAGAGAGAACAATATGTGCTCATAGCTGACCTCCAGATGAACTTTTTCTTTTGCTATTATTCCCTCAGTTCTGCCACAGCAATCACTTGGCAGAAATGTTGCTGGGGCAGGGCACAGGGAACAGGGAGGGAAGTCTTGCAATCAATACCAGAGAAAACAATCTTCATAAATGATAGCATATTTATCCATGGGTTACTCTGAACATATGCAAAGTTTAATAAAAAAGTCTAAAAGAGCTACTCTTTTTTTTCATGGTTGATGAAAAATTGGGTTTTAGAAATAATTCAGTTTGCAGTTGGTAATTTTCACTTTATTACACATTGTTTTTTTCACGCATAATTTTGAATGACTGACAATAACTCATACATGTTTACAAATCATATCCTGTGTTTTTTTTCTATAATTTAAATAGGCAACAGTCTGCTGTTTTTCATGTTAATCTCAGAGGGAGATAACTTACTCTATGGGATAGCTGGTTAATTAGGTTGGAAACATTACTCATCTAACCTTAGCAAATATGAAGTAGATTCTGGATGTGAAAAATATAATAATAATAATAATAATAATAATAATAATAATAATAATAATAATAATAATAATAATAATAATAATAATAATAATAATAATATACTGTTGTATATTTCCATGCAGCTGTAGTTCTCAAAAAATGAAATAATGTTCATTCAATAATATTCCATTTTCTTAACAGTGTGCCTTGAAGCTCACAGTTTCTGTGAAAGAGCACTGGGATTCCTTATTCCAGTAGGGTTTTTGTTTTATGCTTGCAGAAAGCAAAACCTCCTGTCTTGCGAGGAAAAAGACTCAGTGTAACACTACCAAGCCTTATATGAACCATCCAAGCATGGATTTTGGATAACATCTCTCAACCTGAACCATTAACTGCAGTACTCCTGTTATTCTGTTATTAAATCACATCCTAAGGGAAAACATAAATCAAGGGAATATTTTTTCATCATACAGGAACTAGGATGGTATCCAAGCTGGAAATCTGGAGGAGTTTTGCACTGCAAATTCATTCTCACACATTGTTCTTTTGGTTTTGTTTTTGTTTTGTGGGTTTGGTTTTTGTGTGTGTTGGTATTGTTTATTTGAATTCATTCTTTTATAAACTAATTTATACTTTTAGTCTACTTCCTTTACAGCTTAGGTTTAGTAAGACTTCCGCTTCAAAGGTGTGCAGAAGAAACCCCAGAAACATCATCATTGCTGGATTGCATCTCTGTCAGCCTGCTTGCTTGGCTGAGCTTTCCTCAGTAGTTACCTCCTTTATCTGCCTATGGTCTGTACGGATATCTGGACTTTCCAGACATTAAATCTATATTTTTCACTGGTCTACCAAAAAGACTGGAGAAAAAAAATTTGCATAAGCACAGAGTTCATCCACACCAACAGCAGAATGGCATGTTCTTAGTCTGTCCCCAAAACACTCTCCCAGACAACACCTGGGGTGACTTAGGAGTTTGTAAAAGCCAGAAATCATTCACAGGAGGCAATAAGAACCAGCTATCCTGTTCTGGAGGGAGAAGGAATTTGACTGTATGGACATGAACTATGTGATCTTACTTGTCATGAGAAGCAGACAATGATGTTGTCTCTCTGATTTCACTAGTATACACATTGCCCAAGCCTTAGAGTCCTTCCTCATTGCCTGATAGTGGATTTGATCTTGTAGCAGTTCCTCTATGCTCAAATTTTTTTTCCGAAGTGTGTTACGTAGCTTGTGTTTATTAGTTAATGCACGCCTCTTTTTCATTTTGCTATTGTCTCTCATGTCAAAGAAGAGCTTTTGTTAAAATCTCTGACTAGATATACACACATAGACGAGACATCCTGTCCCTGAAGTACATTAAACAGTATGAACATTGTCATCCAAGCCATTAATCATCGAACTAACAAAGGAACTGCTATAAGAAAAGGTAAATGTCATTAGTTACTGTAACAATGTAAATTTCTTTACTCAAAATGTCTATGGGTGCATCTTAGCATTCTTGCACTGTAACTTTTAATGAATAAGAAAAGTGCCCCAGTTTTTACTCTGCTTTCAGGTTAATTAAGCTCAGTCTTCATCTCTCCAGCTATCTATTATTTTCCCCAGCATCCATGTGGGCAAGTAGCTTTCAACTGTCACTGCAACCTTTACTCATCTCATATTAAATGCAATGCACTCGCTTGATATTTTATGTGTACTATCAGTATTTTTGAATGAGAAGCATACTTTTCACTCTTGATTAAACAAACATTTCTTTTAAAATTAAAGACAGTATTTTTTTTTTTTATTGCACTGGCCAAATTCAATCCTGATATTCTTTTCTTTTATTGGAAATTTTAAACAATTGCTATTTGCAGTGGGATAAAGGCTGGGATTTCATTATATCTGAGTCACTGAAAGGACAGTGCTACTGATAACTTTGCCGGCAACATGTCACTATTTTATGGGTTTGCCACTGTTATTCAAAATTGTTAAAGGAGTCTTTCATTTCTGGTACAGTTCCTGCTTGGTATAACCTTCTCCTTCATTAATCTGAGCAGTTCAGTAAAGCAAACACAGCTATGCATAATACATCAATATCACTTTAATGAATTTTAAGACAATCGTTTCTCGCTGGACAGTGAGGTAAAAAATGGTTATTAATGCTGTACATTGTGTCATAGCAGTTTTAAGTGTCCAACTCCACATCTACATGTGTGCTTAGAAATTAAAGTGTACTGCTTAATCAGGCTTTCTTTGCTTTTCTAGTTTATCATCTTTACACATTCATTTCTGATCATCATCCATCTGCTCTTTAAAGTAAGTACTCATTTGCCTGGTTATTTCTGTACCCTAACAAGTCCAAAGCAGTAACTGAAGTACTCTCTCTGGAATCCGAGCCTTATCTTTTTCTACATGAAATCTTTTCTTCTTCTACATTTCACCTGGAAATGAACTGTATAAACTCTTTTAGTCTCTACCATACTATAGTTATATCAATTTTATTTCATGCACAGATTGTATTTTTAGTATTTAGTATTTATTTTTCAGGTAGAGGCTTTTTGTGGGGTCCTATACTCATGAGTATCTGTATCTGTATCGTGAATAATAATATTTTTTGCTCTTGTCTTTTTTCTGTTTTCATTTTCTTTTGTTTCTCATTATTTCTTCTGTCACGTAACGAGCTTCTAATTTGCTTTTAAGCTGATGAGGACATCAGCTTAAAAAATTTAGGAATGTTCTGTGAAACGTGCCAGCACATGGCCCGGTCAGGAATCAACCATATTGGGTTCAGTAAGGTCTCAAGGTAGGTATGATCTCTGCCTCATATTTAGGGAACAAACTTCTCACCATACATTCTTCAGTAGCCAGTGCTATTAGTCAGCAAAATCAGTCAGCAGAATTGGTGAAGACTAATCTTAGTCCCAATATCTCTTCAAAGTTTGAGCATGTCTATAGCAGACTATGACACATGGGCCACATGTCTCTATAGAATACGCAACATATGTTTTGGGTGCAAATAATGGCTTGACAGTAGTGGAGCTGTGACCTACACTTCAAATAACAACTACATCTCACTAGAAAATAAGAAAGAATTTGTTTTATACCATGCCTAGAAACCATTCTCTTAAACCACTCAACAATAGTTAAATTTATTTTCCATTTGCATTGGTAAGAAGTCTGTACCCAGCAACAGCTCTTTTTTTTTTCACTATAGAGCCTATGGGAAAGAAACCCAGCTCTCCTTTTTATAGTTACTGAAGACTTCAGAAAGTGCAATTAAAAAACACCCTACCCGCCTCTGAACAAAAAGATGCCAGAACAGCTCAGACACACTTAAAATAAACATTGCTGTTCCATGTAACCATTCAGAAATCAGATTCAGAAACAGAAGAAAATCAAAGATCCATATCAAAGTACCCTTGCTATAGGGAAACAGAACAGGACAATATCCTGCAGGAGCTCATACCTTACAGCACAATATTTATTCTCCCTCTAGATGAAAGATAATAAAATATTATTAACAAAATACATGGTGTGGATTGTTAAAATCTAGTGGATTTGAAAGACTTTCATAACCAAGTTTTTTATTTATTTAAATGTATTTTTTTTTAAGATTTTCTCATAAGAAATAATTCAGAGTCAGAAAAACACCAGCTCTAACTATCTTATTTTTGTTTCAGTGAAAGTTTAAGAATATCTCCTAAACTTTATATAAAAATCAAGTACTTTGCACTGCTTTGTACAGACATCTTTTATAATTGTTTTTGCAAGCTAGACTGAGTGAAAGCATTTGTCCATTTTTTTTTCTTTTAGTTCATCTTTAGTTCATCAGGATTTTAGAGTGGAAAGTCCTCATATGAAAATGAGCACAATACGGCCAGTATGGGATATCCAATTTATGCTCTGAGCTCTGTGTAGTCCAGGCACAGGTCCAGATATCTGATAAAACAGGGGACTCACACACTGAAAGTTGGTCTTGTATGGTCAAAATTTTATTTTTAAACATGGCTGTCTTGTTAAACTGTTAGATACTGTATTTCCCAAATGCATGCCATTGTGCAGAAATGCGGACAAGAGTCACTGGATCAAAGGAACTGCAAAAGACTGGCTGTTGCTCACTACTGGAGAACACACTTGTGATGAGAGAGTTCTCAAGACTATTTCCATTACTAATGAGATATACAGGTCTAAATCTGCATAACACACAAAAATGGCCTAAAACTAGTCTAAAGAATAGTCACCCTTTCCACATAATTCCTCTAGGCCCAATGAATTTGGCATTTCTCTTCTGTCCTGGCTCCCTCTGTATAAGGGGAAAAGGAGTTCTATCCATAATAAGTTTCTACTTCGGAAATCAGTGGGAAATCATCTTCCATTTCTTAAAACTAAGCCTTAATCACCAGCCTACGTTTTAGTTTATTTGCTTATTTCTTTCAAAGCTCCAGAAAGCTACCTTCAGTAGAGATGTCCACCTGAACCTGGAGAAAGAATGGCATCCCTGCCACTAAATGAGGTACTTATGCATCAGAGGGAAGCGGGACTTTAGGTAGACTTGGGCTACACTGCACATTGTCTATAGACCGGCTGATTTCAGGCAGATCTCTGACCAACACAGTTGTTCTTTTAGACTCACTGACAGATCATTATATCTTCCCATTTGTTGCAAGCAGACCATGAGTACCTAACACAGGGACCTGCACTGTATGACAGAGGCATTCAACTGCAACATCTAATATTTAGGTCCTGATGTTCTCTGCAGTTCTAGCCCTCAAACAGTAGTGCCCACCTTGCACCAAGAACTGCACACACATGCTGCTTTACCCTTAGGATTACTGCCAAGTAGGCGAGAGAAAGGAATTAAAAACTGTCAAATGCATTTCATTATTATTTAGTGAGCTGGCCATGAAGACAGTTTCCTTCTGACAAAGGTTTTATGTTGTTCCAAACTTCCAGTGTCATTTCCAATTGCCTGGCTGGGCCTTTTCTCTTAGGAAAGACAAGAACTATGCACTCCATATTGGTTTCTGCAAATCAGAATATGAAATGAGGCTGTTGATTTCAGCTTTCAATTAAATGGCTAATTAGATAAAAATTCTTTATCAACAAGGAATATCCCAAATTCATACAGGCAACAGATGCAGCACTTACTCACATGAATAACATTCCTCAATCTGACAACCATGAAGGAAAAGCTTAGAAGAAACACTCCATCCCTGGAGATGTGGAAAAGGACATCATCTGACAAGACATCAGAAAAAAAATGAGCATATGCAATTTTAACACCTTCACTGTTATAAACAAATAACTACTTTCATGCTGCATGGTTTTCTATTGACTATACCCCTTTCTTTCTGAGAGAATTATATTATATGATTTTCAGAGCTGTGGCAATAAGCTACATATACAGCTTTGACCTCTAGAGTGCTTCCTGCTGTAACTGGCTGATCATCACAGTATCACAGTATGTTTGGGATTGGAAGGGACCTTGAAAGATCATCTAGTCCAATCCCCCTGCTGGAGCAGGAACGCCTAGGTGAGGTCGCACAGGAACATGTCCAGGCGGGCTTTGAATGTCTCCAGAGGAGACTCCACAACCTCCCTGGGCAGCCTGTTCCAGTGTTCTGACACCCTCACTGAGAAGAAGTTTCTTCTCAAATTTAAGTGGAACCTCTTGTGTTCCAGCTTGATCTCATTACTCCTTGTCCTATCATTGCCACTGAGAAGAGCCTGGTTCCATCCTCGTGACTCTCACCCTCTATATATTTATAAACATTAATAAGGTCACCCGTCAGTCTCCTCTTCTCCAAACTAAAGAGACCCAGCTCCCTCAGCCTTTCTTCATAAGGGAGATGCTCCACTCCCTTAATCATCTTTGTTGCCCTACACTGGACCCTCTTCCAGCAGTTCCCTGTCCTTCTTGAACTGAGGGGCCTAGAACTGGACACAATATTCCAGATGGGGTCTCACCAGGGCGGAGTAGAGGGGAAGGAGAACCTCTCTCGATCTACTGACCACCCCCCTTGTAATACACCCGAGGATGCCATTAGCCTTCCTGGCCACAAGGGCACAGTGCTGGCTCATGGTCATCCTGCTGTCCACCAGGACCCCCAGCTCCCTTTCCCCTACACTGCTCTCTAATATGTAATTTCCCAACCTATACTGAAACCTGGGGTTGTTCCTGCCCAGATGCAGGACTCTACACTTGCCCTTGTTAAATTTCATCAGGTTATTCCCTGTCCAACTCTGCAGCCTGTCCAGGTCCCGCTGGATGGCAGCACAGCCTTCTGGCATCTTTGGCAGGAGGGACAATAGTACTGTAGCCATTTCAGGCAAAAAAAAAAATCTAGTCTTTTGCAATAATTCTTCATACAATTATAGAAAAATAAGTCAAGTACAATTATTTAAAGGTAGTAATATGAGGAACTGTGATACAAGGACAGGGCTGGAAAACTTTTTCTGATTAAAAACAAAAAGTCCGTTCAGGTAACCTAAAAGCCTTTATGAATTTGCCATTTTTTTTCCCCTAACAGAAGAGAAAACTGTGATAATAAAGCTGTATGAGTTTTCCTTCTTAAGGATACTTAATTAAAACAAAACCAAAGTTATTATCTAAATAAATAAAAAAAATAAAAAAAAAAGAAGGCTCAAAAAGCAGCAAAATATTTCATGCATCCAATTTAGAGTTCTATATTTATCAAGGGGAAATAAAATCCAAATAGTGAATGTGAAAATATTTCCCCCGCATTTAGACCTGTACAATTATTAGCTCATTTCTTCCTAGAAGTCCCCAAAAACATTATTAATGGGGCAGTTGATCTAACCAAAGATTGAAGATTTTAATTAGCAGTGTTCAAAAAACTTAATTAGTTGCAGTTTAATACGTTTAGGGAAAAGACATGAAACTAGACTTTACTCACTGAAAGGATAACAAGTATCTTCTCAGTGCAATAACTTGATTATTCTGTTGTTTGCTGTTCTGATCCACTTTGTAGCTGAATTAAATGGCGCTAGTTGATTGGATTTGAGGAGACACAAGATGCTTTGTGCCCCCTTGAAGGTTAACAGCACTGAGGGCTAGAACAAAGGTAGCTCATCAGCTTCCACAGAGATTTTCTGTATGTTGTTTAGCTCCTTAGAAATAGTCTACTTCCAGTCGCCCATTTCTGAAGCCAGTCAAGTAACATACAATGATCTTAACTATTTGGTCAATGATATGACATGTTTATGCTTCTTTTTATTTCAATCATCAGCTTACAGTTTTAAGGTTCCTTATGTGAGGGGTAACAGCCCACATCTGAAAAAAGAGTATACAATGCACTTTCCTATACTTAACCAAGATTATCTTCAATTCTATCTTCTCAGTTCTAGTGGGACACAGTATTTATTAGTATTTTCCCTGTCCCTCAGTGATTAGCTGCTGTGTGGTGCTCAGTTTTCAATTCAGAGGGTATATCCAACATCTGGCTGGCCCAGAAGAAGAGCTGATATTCAGCTTCCTACTGAACAGAGCCCAGCAAAATTTCCCAGCAGAACTGGATAAAAATTAACCACCGAGCTCCAGTCTAGATGCTAAAGATGCTAAACTTTTCTTCAGAAGTTCATTTGAACCAGACACAACTTTATTCTTAAATTCTGAGGTAAACTTGTTTCTTGATCTTGACCTCAGAAGAAATTACCTTATTCATAAAATCCATTTGTATAAAGGTCTCAGCATCAAAGCAATACAAGCGATAATGGCATTAGTTAATAATAGGAATCTTGTGAAGAAAAATACTTAAAAGACTCAGCCTCAGACCTTGCAAATCTTACTAGCACCATTCCTGAGGAAGAGTGAAAAGATCACACATGAAATGGGGTGAGCAGTATCTGAGTTTTCTCCCACAAAACTTTTTACTGACTTTCTCCACTCTCGTATTCTGGCCGGTCTTTGTTTCTACAGAGCCCAGCACAGAGTGGAAATGTTTCTAAGTACCACCAGAAGCAATGTCTGGAGTTACTGTGCAGAAACAGAACAACAATACAAGAAACCCAGATATTTTTGCTGTTCCCCTGGTTCTAAGTCCAAAAGTCATTTGAGCTTAGTTTGCTGCTGCTTTCTTTTCATATGTGCATCCCTCCAGATGTCAGTCAAGTGCTTTTTAAGGACAAAGCCAACACAATGATCCTTCTGGAAATAAGAAACAATAACATGCTACCTCTGTGTCTCATCTGGGGGAAAACACAAAATCAGAGATAATTTTAAAAAGCACTAGCATTACTCATCAGACAGAACAATTTGACTCTGGTTTAATATGAAGCTGCCATTAGTGTGACTGTTAGGTGTGCAAAAGATGTCATGCAAAGAACCACGGACCCCAACTACTATTTGAGGAAAATACATAGGGCTAGAAACATTCAGAAATACTTGCCAGTTTTCAGTAGAAAAGTCCTAACAAAACCTTGCCTTTTGTCTCTTCCCTACAATAACACAAACAGCAATAATCATATGGGAATGCATACCATTACTGCAACAGGTGTTTTTTCCCAAGTGTTTCATTGTTCAACATAAATCTCTCTAGAATTTCTCATGACAATACCTTTCTGATGCAGCTTTGTCTGTTTCTTGAATCCTGTATTTTTAAAACTGTGTCTCAATAATTAAGATGCTTTTAGGACCTCAAATATTTTTAGTATGCAAATTAATTACATAGTGACAATAGAAATGTTCTGGAGTTCTGATGCATGTAATTAGACATAGCTCTTGAGGCATAAGATGTTCAGCCCCATGATGTGGCTTCACCTCTGAGTTCCTGCAAGGCTGGTTACTAAAAAATACTGTACATCTTATTAATGAGTCTCATATTGGATTAAACTGAAATGTGTACTAAGAATGACATTAATATTTTAAATTTTATCCTCATGAACCCTTCATCCTTGCAAAATTCCTGATAGCAGTAAATATATTCCACTTAGAGAAACCAGATTTGACCTTGCAGTACCCCACAAATGTACCAGAAGTACCTTCCTTCTCTTGTTCAATTAAACGAAGCTCCAAGCACTTGCTGTCACCTCTGTATTTGTGTGTCACCAGTTAAAGTATTCTTGCTGCACAAAGATTTGCATCTGTGATAGCATCTGAGAAAATGTTTTATCTCCCTGTGTTTCTAACACCTTCAATTAACACAATGAATTATCCAGGCCCCTCAATCTACCTTTCTCAGTACAGTTGTTTTCCCTTCAGAGCACAACTGTCTCATGTCTTGCAGAGGTCATTTTTCCTTGACTCCAAGGTCATACCAAACCTTTTACAGTCTTTAAATAAACCTGTCTCTTGTTCTTTACTTAAAACCTGGGAAATGGTATTCACAACATATTTTCTCCTACAGAAATTTCGTCAATATATGAAAATCTGTCTATTTTGTGTCACCTGCTCATCTTGTCACAAGGTACACACATCTCATCCAACGAAGATGCCATATTTAAATGTGCTCTAGAAAGACAGTGGGTAATGGACTATAGACTTTATTGTTCTTTGCATTAGGCTGAAGTTTTATCCTGGAATTTTAAGATCTTTTAAATAGTATCATGGCTCCTTTGATCCAACAGTTTAGTCAATATCCAGGGTCTTTCTGGACTGTTCTTATTATTTAGTTTTCCTTATAAACTGCTGCATCTAACTGTATGTTCATCACCTAAAAGAAGCTTCAGTCTTTCAAATGTTTCATCGGGTAGTTGATATTTATTAATAAGTGGTGAGCCTGGACAAAAAAACCCACAATCTACTATGTATATACTAATAAACTTAGCAATGACAAAGCCTCACTGAAAACTTTGGAATGTGATCGTTCGTGTTCTTTAACTGTTAGCATGTACCCACTTTGCTTTTGACATATCCCACCTAGCATGCTACCAAAGAAATGTCTGACCATGTTTCAGGGGATAGCATGAAACACAAACCCTACCCAGTAGGCTATATAGACCAGGCTATCCTGTTGTTGGGGTAAATAATCATTTAGATGAACAGGTATGGGATATACAATGCCACTTGCCCTCACAGCCAAAGGATAAAGTTTTACCTGCATGATTTACTGTTATAGAAGAAGCCTGTGATGCTAAACGCTTGAATGCGAAACAGATGGTATCACACAAATCAGATTAATTATAACAAATTGTCTTTCTTATGTTAGCAGGTACATACTGTAGCTTTTAATAGGAGCAATGTCCTGATCAATACTCAGAACTCTTAATCTTACTCTAAATGACAGATGGGACAGTTGTGGCATCATTGCAACAACCTTTTTGCAGACAACTAGCAAGATCTCCACTGACTAAACAGTTTCCAAAATTATAGCCCTTTAGTAATATTATATGAAGTCTCTTTCTGCTAACATACCTTGCTACACAGACTAATACTTGTCAGCTATATGCTTTTTAACCCCAAACAATTATACCTATATCTGTTCCTTGCCTTTCTACATCAGCATGAATTTGCTTCTACTAGATAGTGTGAGAAAAAAGTCCAATGATACTTCCACTGTAAATCACTAATTTCAGCATCTAACATCAATTTTTACGTTTTAGATTATATTGTTTTGAAAAGGCACCAAAAGTCAGGTATTTTTCTAAAAGCATTGCTGTATGACTTCAGAGTCCAGAAGCAGCCAGTAAAATTGAACCTGCAAGAGAATGTGAAAGCAGCACAACAGACACTGCACTTTCAGTGGATTACTACAGTAACATGACAGCCTGTCTCATGTCTGGTTGAACAGACTCTCTGAATGCTCTCTACAGCTAAAGTCAGAGCTCTGTCCAGTAACTCAGTTTAATGCTGCAAAGGGCACTCACAGGTCTGACAAGTGATGAATAAAATGTTCTGGTTAATCACAGATGGAAACATTGTCCCCTGAATATTTGTAGCTACGGAAGCCTGTCATCCTACATTCTTTGTTGTTGTTGTTTAAAAAGCAAAATTTATGCACATTTCCCCCACATCCGTACTCTCACAATTCTCACCTTCCTCCTAACTCCCAGCTGACTCCAGCTATGCCCATGGTAACTGACTTGCAATATGAACATATTGAATGACTGATCTGCAGATCAAAAAAGAAATATCAGTTGAGTTTAGACTTAAGCCTCTGTCTCATCAGATGCAATAATTCTATCTTTCTCCCTGCCATCATTTTTCATCAAAGTTTTGGAACTGGAATAACTCATTAAATATGTTTGAAATTAAGCTTTAGATTCAGAATCTACTGCAGGGATGGAAGTAACAGACAGAGAAGTCCCACAATAGTCATTCTTTAGGAAAATAACCCAGAATATTCTTTTTCCTGCATGCCCAGTAGGAATAAATTCCATTTTCTTTTCTTGGCAGGAAATCTGAAGTACCGGAACTGATTGCTGCTGAAAAGCCATGCCTTTGATTCTCAATCAGCTCTTCTGTGGGAACATTGTATTATATAGCTCTGGTATTTAAAGAGTCAACAGGAGGATGGGTTTTGGCAGTAAGTAAAGTGGACATGACAACCTGAAGTGGCAATGCCTGGCTTTTACAGGATTGATGCAATTGCACAACTTTTCCCAGAAGAAATCTCTCATTGCACATCACATTTGTTTAAATTTGAGTAGATTTTTAACTACTATCGGCAGGAGTCTATAGAAATGTTATCAAAACCCTGTTTACAGTACAGTGCATGGGATGATTACTGTTATTCACACTTCAGTATTCATAATATAGTAAGCAAGTTAAGTGGAGCCTTAGAAATCAGAAACAGCAGTACTGGGTCTGTCTCATACACAGCCTGAAAGACACAGACTAAGAGTAATGTGCTTTCATTCTTGAGATCAGTCTCAAGGCAACAAAGAACTGAATTATAGCTACTGAATAGCATATAAGAGGCTTAATTTTTTTTAATCACATAAATACCGTATGTACTCGTATACATGCAGGTATATAATCTATAGAATCATGTAATTATTTAGGTTAGAAAGGTCACCGAGTTCAATCTGTCCTGTGATGGCACTCAAGATGATCTGCTTCATAACCTTCCCAGGCACTGAGATCAGAATGAAAGGCCTGTAGTTCCCTGGATCTGCCTTCCAGCCCTTGTTGTAGATGGATGTCACTTTTGCTAACCTCCAGTCAACTGCGACCTCGCCATTTAGCCAGGATTACATATACCTGCTATACATATTTGTATGTATACATGTAAGTATGGATGCATGTACAAAGGGTGTATATATATAGATATGTACATAAAGGTACATATGTTAATGTGATTCTCATTTGTAGTAACATATCAACCTATATACATATAGATACAATACGTATATTATATGCATAATATATGTATACTTGAACAGATGTTATTTCATGTGGCTCCAATCAATGTGTGCACATATAGAATGATATGCATTAGTGCATGGATATGCATATATACATATAAGTATGTGTATATATATGCATGCACATATATGTATAGATTATTTCTAAGACCACCGTGCTTGCAATACTTACATTCAAGACTCAATGAAGAAAGGTCATGTAGTCCTGTTTCTGGCCAAGTCTTTGCAGACTGGTGTCTAATCTTTTTCCATTTCTTGTGATGCCTATATGAATTCATATTGCCTGTAAACCACCAGACAGTGGAGTTTGAGTCATACTTCCCCTACCATATATGAGCACAGTTGTAAATAAGAGGAAAAGCAACCTTGGCACTGGGAAGTGATACCTGAAAAGCCTAGTGACTATCCCAGCTTGAAGTCAGAGTACATCCAGTGTGGCCTAGAGTTTGTTTTTCCTCTGGAAATGCAACGGGGATCAACAAGGAGATGCCATTAATCTCATTTAAGTACTCACTATCTCCGAGTGTTCTTTGACTTTTCCATTTGAAAAGGCAAACACTCATTTCTTCTCCATGGCTATAATCATGTAGTTCAACTAAATCAATTTTCCTTCACAGGAGGGTAAGTGGGAAAATTGTTGGTTTGCATGGACTGAGTCATTGCTCCTGTGGAGAAATCACACATAAAATATTTAGCGAAGTAGGAAACACGAAAGAGAATAGTTGGAAAAGTGAGGTCTTCATGTATTTCCGTAATGCAGGAAATAAATACTTTTTGCTACTCACCAGTACTTAATGAGGCTATACCAATGTTTAGGAAACTGTTTTATTTCCTATCTGTCCAGAAACAGTTTCCTTCTTCATTTCCACAAAAGCACCTATCCCTCCATATTCTTACCCTTTCACTGCAGCACAAGAAATAAGGCAATATGGCCTGTTTCGACAACCAAGAAACTACAGCTTTTCCATCCAAATATTAAGATGGTCCCAAGGCAGACGAACAGACAGGAGAGATTATCTTGTCAGCACTCTCCAACTCTTCACCTGAAGGGCATTGTGTCAAAATACCCTTAAAACACTTTTAACTCCTTTTTCCCACAGAAAGGTGGACAGTATTTCATTACTTCCATCAAAACTTTAATGTTTCTTGAGAATGTATCCAGCTTCATGAAAAATACCTCTGCAT
Source organism: Patagioenas fasciata (assembly GCF_037038585.1). Lineage (NCBI taxonomy): Eukaryota > Metazoa > Chordata > Aves > Columbiformes > Columbidae > Patagioenas > Patagioenas fasciata. The sequence goes on from NC_092521.1 coordinate 19,683,019, forward strand.
GGGATCATTAGGAGTATTCAGATTGTAACTGAGAGCCCAACCCAACAGAACCACTGTAGTGAAGAGGCAAAACAGGGAATAGGAAAGTGCTACAGAGCTCAGAGATCTAATGAATATTTAATTATTTATAGAAAGCAGATGACCTCAATTAGGAAAACTGAAGAGAGACATGCTCTCCAGCCTGGAACTTTGATTAGCTGGGACAAAAAAGACTGTTCTAATTTCCACTCTGCCCGGTTTGAAACTGGGATTCTTACACCGGTTATAATTTAAGAGTCCACTTGTTAGGTATTTGGAACCTTAAAGTTGTTGGTTTTGGTCCATAGCTTGCAAAGGAAGTGTCAAGCCCTCAGATCTGAAGGTATTCTGCAAGGATCTATATTTTGAGCCAGCCTCCATGTGCCAGCACTGGCTGAGCTACAGCCTTTGCCAGACCACAGCCCTGTCCTGCCCAGCCATGAGCCCTGCTGAGCCAGGCCCACCTGCAGGTCCATGCCCTCGATTACAAGTCATGGGCTCTCTAACAAGGTCCCTTTCACATGAGCAGAGGCTTAAAAGCTGCTCTAATTGATTTTCAATTGTAATCCAGCAGGCCTGTGCCCTGGAGAGCTGCCAGACATGCTGTTTAGCTTCTTGCTAAGGCACAGTTTATTATTTCATTCGTATGCAGCTTACATTGCATAGTGATGTTAAGTCTACACGGAGCCTCTGTCTGCTCTCAAATAAACGGCTGAAAGAAGCACTTGTAAGCCATGCAGACAGAACCATGAGCTGGAAAACTGACTTGCCAATTACTTCCAAGTACTTTAGCAAGCATCACAACCTCTTAGCAGAGCACTGGCCCTTGCGGTTCCCAGCAAGAGCTGTGCAGAGTGGCATGTGTGGCAGGGACCTGGGCAGCCACGCTGCAGGGGACATGTTCCTGGGGAGCTCAGAGAAGCTCAGAGAAGCTCAGGGCTGAACAAATAAAGCTCTGGCTTTGGTGAAGAGATTATCTGCCTCAAACAGGGCAATGTCCTGGTGCAGGGGAAAATTTCTCAGGCTTTCGGCCACCTAAGAAGGAGAGATGGTTGCTTAGACTAAAATGAGGAAAAGAGAACAGCCTATGATAAGATACATACCGCCTCAGGAAAGGGATTGCATCCTGATGGGCATGTTTAGTTGAGGTAATAATAAACCAAATTAAATTAAAAAAAAAAAAAAAGTTACTATAATCATGCTCTTACTTGAGAGTCTAAAAATCATACCTAATAAATGTACTTCTTTTAAAAATCAGCATTGTAAAAGCCAGAATGCTACTTTGAATCGTGACATCATTAGACTTCAGACATTATAGTTTTTTTATGCTATTCTTTTAGTGACAGATGTCTCCCAAGTGTCATCTGCTTCCTTTTGACACCAGTGAAAATATTTCCTTGTTTGCCATGGAGATCCCTTTGTGGCCTACAAAGTAAATGAATCACTGTCCATAACTATTATTTGGTTCAAAGATGAGGAAAATCTACTTGTCTGTTAAATCCCCTCCCTGTAGTCTTGTCTTGTTCCCAGCTGCCATCTTGTGGCAGTAAAAATTTAATTCTGCTCTAGCCAAAACCATTATTCCAGGCTGAGATGCAGTGAAGCACCAAGTAATTGCCTATCTCACAGTTATGAGCTCATGCCCTCGTAGCGCCTCATGTCATGTTAGGCACACACATGGTAGCAGGAGCTCCATCCATTTCCAGAACTTGATAGCAAGTCTAAAATAAAATCTTCCCATCAACAGGTTGGAAGATGTTCAGGGTGAGAAGAGGAGACTAGATTGGATCAGAAATACGTTAGACGGACAATTCACCCAACCAGAAAATAAATCTTGCCTAAAATAGCTGATCTTTTTTTTTGACTCCTATAATTATTTGTTGAGGGAAGGACAAAGCAATACAGAGGGTATAACAACTGTCGACTAAGAACCAGAAGCAGCCACATGCAGACTTGGGAACACCGAACAAGGGTTAGCGGTGATAAGAAAGAGAGCCATGGTGAAAGATGTGAACAGAGTCTGCCCAAGACTTCACAGTAAGTAAGACAAAATTGAACTTATTATTTCAAATACAAGGAACCGGCTACGACTGTCATGGGGGAACAAGAAGGCAGAAGGAAAGGGCTAGAGTGGCAACAGAGAGCTCTGTCCTAGTTTCAAAGGAGAGTCTTTAAAGTCACAATCGACATTACTGTTGTAGCTGGAACTATACAATAACATCCTCAACCATGCAGAGAGGCTGCCTCTTCTCCAAACACATCACAGCTACCGTGCCACAAGTATTGGGCATCAGCAGACGATAAGGCTCTACAGACAGTATATTGCCTCCAGCAGTGTGCCATCCTACACACCAGTCCGTTTTATCCCAGCTAGAGACATTTCAGATCCCTGGAGAGCCTTTGGCATCAGATTCACAGGTCTTGCTCGCTTGTTAGCAATGTCCACATAGCCCCGTGTCAGCAAAGGCTATCAGAGAAATCTCTGTCTTTGGCCAGGCACGCAGAGACTGAACACAGCTAAATTCATGCAGACAGAGCACTAAGACCAGAAACACACAAGTCAAATACTGTTAAGATGAACAGTCTGGTGAGAAAAGGCAGGGAAGAGGAAATCCCTTAAGGTCTTTGCAGTTAATTTAATAGCTCAAACATTTCCATGGATCCTATATGATAGCATTTCTGTCAGAAGAAAACATTGCTAATAGAATAAAAAGAGGCACTTGGAAGTTAGAAAATGCCAGCACTGAAGCATGGTATAGTCATTAATTACTCTACTACACATTTACTTCTGAGTGATGTCCATGACTTTATCATTCAGGCCCTTTATCCTAACAGGAAGAAAAAGCTGTTGCTTAGGTCAGCTTTCTCTTCATTTTTTTCTGTAAGGGAAAGACTGGTCAATATTTTAGGAAAATCCCTGCAGACCAACAAGCCCACAGAAGCTTTAATTTATAAACACCTAAACCTCAGGCAAATCATTGAGTGGTCATTAGGTACTATATTTTAGCCTTGTATCTGTGGACAAATGTATATTTTTTTAATTAAATCTTTTCCAATAATCCTCATATCTCACACCCTCTGAGGCTGATTGAATTTCAGGTTAAAAGGTAGTTGTCTAGATTATTCTTGCCTCGTTACAAAACGAGATAAAATGATCTGATTATTTGAGTAGCTGAGTGTCTTCCTTTAACTCTGTCATGAAGTGGTGCTGAGCTAATCAATCAAACAAACCTTCCTGCAAGTAGTCCCTAGTCCCATGCTCTACATAACTTGTAATACTGTTATGTGAATTCCCTGGTCGCTCAGTCACAGAACCACAGAGCAATTCAGGCTGGAAGAGACCTCGGAAGGTCTCTAGTCTGAGCTCCTGCTCAAAATAGTCTCAGCTGTGAGAGACACAACGTCGCGTAGGCCCATGGCCAGTCAAGTTTTGAGTAACCCCAAGGATGGCACAGCCTCTCTGGGCAACCTGTCCCATTGCATGACTGTCCTTGTGGTGAAAACGTTTTCTTTATACCCTGGAATCTGCCAGTGCTTGGAACATATAAAATGTTATGTAGTATTAGTTTCAGATCATTTTAAAAATCAATTTATGTTTGTCTAAAGTTGGACACCAGAATTTAGAGATTCTCAGTATTACCCTCAATCTGTCTTAGCCCACTGTCTGTAAAATAGGATATAGTATATTCCTATCATGGTATTGGGAAATTAAATTCATTAACCTTTAAGATTATTTTGTATTAAATGGATGAGGAATATGTAGCTCTGGTTTTAAATCAGGATTTGACAAGTGAGCAATAACAATGTTTTGGGCCAGACACTAAGAAAGAAATATAGTCATGTGGGGAAAAAGTATTACCTATCATGATCATGAACAAAATGTTGTCAATTAATACATTTATAAGTTATATTTCCTAGCATTTAAATGCTTCTCTTTGCATCCTTAGTGAAGCAATTCCAGTAAAGTTTCTCTGTATAATAGACAATAACGAAACTACTCACACAGTTTCTGTCTGATAAGATTGTAAAATGGTTGGGTTTTTTGCCTCAGACATCACAGGTACAGAAATCATGAGAAGGGCTTCCAAGTACAAGGTGGCCTTGGAGGCCTTGATTTGAGTTGGAATAAGAAACTGTTCCGTGTACAAGAAGGAGCATTGAAGCTGTAGCTGTTGCCTGTTAACATTTACCACATCCAAAAAATACAGCCCTCTAAAGGATCCATGCCACTTCATTTCAAAATACATCCTGTCTCTTCTGATTTTGTTTCTTTTGCTTTTTAAAAATTATTATTATGAGGATGTTGTTGTTGTTCTTTTATGCTTCTATTTACCTGTATTACAGATGTAAATATGTAGCAAGTTCCTTCGCAGCCACTCCTGAAGCCCCTTTTGCATGAGCCATTGTAAAGTATTACATTATTCCGCCTCTGGATGTCAGCATTTGCCCTCATTTAGAAAAGTCCTCAGAATAGCTTGTCTCTAAGACTCCATAAAGCCAAGCAGATTTCAACAGATTCCAGATCTCCTTCTGAAATAGTCTGAACAGTTTAATCTAGCTTATGAGCATTTCCAAGTAAACTGGAATAACCATCCTGAGTCAGAAAATTATATTCTGTGTGTAATTAAGAAAAGCTCAGGGTTTTGTTCAGGATTTCGCCTCTAAGGTGTAGATGCAGTTCCAGTGTCTCTCAAGCTTTCCAGATGATATCAAATGAAATGAGCTCACAGGGCAGAAGATAATCTTTTGAAGATCTCACTCCATGGCAAGCACTTAAACTGGGATCTGAGTCAAACTGGAACATGAGAGCTTTGCAGGGCTAATACCACCAAGTGGGTATCAGATGCAGCTTAGTGGATATGAGATATTGTTATACATATTAAGCTGACAGCTCTGGGAGCCAAAATCCTCAGTCTATACCTGAAATATCAGGTAAGCCATGACCAAGCAAACTTCTCACAAGCATAGTTCACTTAATATCACAAGCGAGCAGTTTTGGTGACAAATGGCAGTTGTTTATATCACCTCCATGAAGATTATCAGCAAGGTCATCCATGTTTTATCTCTTTCCCTCTGTGATAATACAAGTTCTTTTGACACTGTATTAAACATAGTTGATGAACTTGTGTCATTTTCTTTTTCCTTTATCTTCATTGTATTCAACATGGAAGGTTAAATGGCTTTTGGGACTCTTTGAACTCAAGCCTTTTAGTACTTTGAAAACAAGACACAAAGGTTTTGTACTTGACCTGATATTCTGTGAGAAGCCAGCACTGAGTTGAAACTGATTTGATGTATTTGTAGCAGTCTTTGCCACTAATGCCGTGGTGGTGTGTACGAACTGGAGCTTCCCAAGCTCTGGGGGCTTCAGATCCATGAGTGGTCATAGAGCTACATCACAGCTGTAGAGCCAGCAGAAAAATGTGAAAACCAGAAGTTAAATTGAAATGGTTGAGAGTTAAATGTCAGTAAGGAATCCAGCAGTGATCTTCATTAGGAGACTGAATTAGGCAGTCAGAGGTATACTGTTTCTAACAAAAAAGACTGCACCAAGACTGTCCAGAATTGTTCAGTTTTTACCTATTCTTCATCCACTGACAGATCATATGCTAACACTTGTAATTTTTCTAACAGTCCTGTTGCTATATGTGGAAAAACTCAGGTAGCTCTGCATCACCTGCCTTTACATATTGTCTTAATCTCTCTGCAGGTAGATGTTAAATCAGATTATAGAGAAACAGCTAATCCTTTTACTTTTCTGTGAGTAAAACTAATCCTCAGGACTCAACTTTCAATCACTACCCATTTTATTGTTGCCTCCTGGAAGCAATCAAGCAAATTTACCAAATTATTCTGAATTTCTGCTCTCATGAACAAGGCAGTACTATCACACAGTATAGAGGGGATTAAGGAGGAAGAGAATGGATTGCCCTTCAAAATAAAACCATTTTCTCTTTGCACCACTGATAAAATTTGAATGCTTTGTTCTGATCTGAAGCCAGAGCACTAGCTTCCAGTGAATGGGCTTGTATTTGCCTTTGGTTGGCTTTCCTGTGAGCCTGTTCCAGAAGGAGGGACCTTGGGCAACAGCTGAGTAAGTTTCTCAGAGAGAAGTAAAATTTGTGGGACACAGATTAAGAATATTAATTCCTTCCCAAGGGGTCATGAAAGGGTCTTCAGAGAGTGAGAGGTAGACCAAAGGTATTCCAAAGAATGAAAAGATTCTATAACCTATGAATACCTGATGCTTGTTTAAAGCTCATTAAAAATGTTTCCCCCCCCCCCCAAAAAAAAAAAAAAATATGTAAAAGGAACTTGCCAGTGTGAAATGTGTGTGTTTGAATTGAAGTACACCATGGCGGGTTGACCTTGGCTGGTCACCAGGTGCCCACCCACCTACTCTATCACTCCCTCTCCTCAGAAGGTCAGGGGGAGAAGATACAATGAAAAGCTCATGGGTTGAGATAAAGACAGTGATCATTCACCTGTTACCATCATGGGCAGAAAACAGACATGACTTCAGGGAAACTAATTTATTTTTTTTCTGATTAATAACAGAGTAGGATAGTGAGAAATAACAATAAAATTAAAAACACCTTCCCCTCCACCATCCTGTCTTCCCAGGCTCAGCTTCAGTCTTGGCTCTTCTACGTTTTCTGCCCTGGGTAGCTCAGAAGGATGGAGCGCGGCGGCTGGAGTCAGTTCATAACTAATAACTTTGCTGCTCCTTCCATCTCACACTCCTCCACCGCTCCAGCGTGGGGTGCCTCCCATGGGCTACAGTCCTCCACAAACTTCTCCAATGTGAGTGCCTCCCATGGGGCACAGTCCTGGAACAAACAGCTCCAGTGTGGGTCCTCCACAGGTACTGCCAGAAAACCTGCTCCAATGCAGCCTCTCCATGGGCTGCAGGTTCCCTCAGGGCACATCCCCATCTTACGGTGTGGGATCCTACCTGAGTTGCGCGGCGACAACCTGTGTCACCACGGTCTTCTCCACAAACTGCAGGGGAACCTCTGCTCTGGCACTTGGAGCACCTCCTCTCCTTCCTTCTTCACTGATCTTGGTGTCCATAGGGCTGTTTCTCTCAGATATTCTCACTCATCTCTCACAGCTGCTGTGCAGCACTTTTTACCCTTTCTTTAATATGTTATCGCAGAGGTGCTACCAGCAAAGCTTAAGAGACTCCACTTAGGCCAGAAACAGGTCTGTTTTGGAGCTGGCTGGAACTGGCTCTGTCAGGCATGGCAGCATCTTCTGATGTCTTCTCACAGAAGCCACCCCTGCAGCCCCTCTGCTACCAAAACCTTGCCGCTTAAACCAATATACATACTAATGCTAATAACATTTGACTTTGGGATTTATTCTCAAATGTCTTACTCACTGAATTCTCAAGTAAAACTGCTGCATATCTGTCCTGGTTAGACTCCAGAGCAACGCTTTGAATAGTAGTAGTTTTTCTCTTACAAGCTAAAGAAAAAACAACCCTGTTATTTTTATTTTTTCCTGTTCCTTTAAAGTCATCATAAGATGTGTTTGCTTCAGTGAGCACTGTGATCTGTGTACATTTTGTATTTTATAAAAATAGCCTACCCTCTTTTCTCATTGCTGCACAGAGGCTGCTTGAAGATGAGACTGGCATAATAAGGTCAGTGCTGCTGGGTAGTGTAACAAACTTGTCAGTAAATGTTAATATCAAAAATAAGCATCTCGGAAACATTTTCTTTATTCTTCTCACTTGCTTGAGACATGTGGTTTCATGTCTCACCACTTGCTGTTCTCAATTAAAAAAAAAAAAAAAAAGTAGGCACAGATTAAAAAAGAAACATAATTAAAGTATTTCATTTGAAGACAGGAGAAAATTCAGAATCTAGTCACTAAAAGGAACAAGTATAGGCAGCTATACATACTTTATTTCCTGTACATACTAGCAATAATGACTTCTGGGATGAATTTCTGACATGTTTATCACCACCATATCTAGGAACCATAAATTAAATCCTTGACCATAGATAAATCATCTTTTCAATGCTTCAGTAGAAGATTCACCATTACAGAAAAATGCTATGCAAATCAGATTATGTTTTACTGCCTTAGTGATTCCAATCCCTCTGCCCATCAACTATGCCAACATCCTCTATGTAGGCACAGAAGAAAAGCTCAGAGAAAGAAGCAATAAATATAATAAAACAGTGAAAACCTTACAGTACAGGGAGAGAGACAAGAGACTAATTTCCTGTGGAAAGAAAAGAGAAAGGTGTCAGCAGAAGGATGAAATCTGAAAATAAAAATATTTGGTGAAGAACTAGTTACACTTTCATATTTTCTGAATGTATAAGCAAAGCAAAAGGTTATGGTTCCAGCTGCAGGTCTTTGCATCATGTTCTGCCCTTGGTGTGTGCAAACTTGAATCTCAAGCATGGTTATGTGAAACGTGGTACCTGCACCCAAATTTACTGCACTAACCAAGGAACAGAATATGTGAAAACCTTTGTGGTATGTCAGCGCAGTTGTCAGTGGTAACGCTGAGTTCCCATTGCCTGCATCCCAGAGGCTGTTGTGTGTGTGGCACTAAGTCTGTGCTAATAAGCATTACTAAGAGGTGCACCATAGTATATCTTTATACTAATATAGGAATCTGCATAGCGGTTAGCTTGGAGGAAAGTGGTATGTGGGCACAGCAGGCTCCAGTCTACTGTCAAAGATCCACACAGATGTAGCCACCAGTAAACAGGTTCCAAACTACAGAATATTTTTTATATGTTGTTTAGGAAACACATTTTTCCCTTTGGTATTTTCAGGTAATTTAATTTTAACCCACTTTTGCTTTCTTCTTTGGTGAAGAAAAACAACAGAACTGTCAAAAGGACTCACAGAGGTGATTGTGGGTAAGATACAGTATAATCCACCTCCTTTCACTAAGGAACTGAAAGATTTACAGCTGAGCTCCCTGAGTGAGAGGGAACAGAGGGACTCTAAAAGCATGTAATATCATTTAACTCTTTATTGAATAAATGTAGGATTTATTCCACGATGTCTTCAGCAAATACGTTTATGGTTTTTACATTTGTGATGTCTTAGCATTCTGACATGATTTTTCCATTGTTTATTCAGACTTGTCTGGTAGTACAGGATTGCTCTGCAATCTCTGTATTTTCAAGTGTTTTAGGGTAAAAGGAAGGTTCTATTTAGAGACTGCACTTAAAAAAACCTTAGGCAAGAGGTTGCATAGCAATGGGAAGAGTGCACGTTCAATACTGAATCATCATCCCTGCCTCTCTGTTACTATGGAGATGGCATGGCTGCTTCGCAGCTTACTCTGCCCTCTCCACAGCTGCAAGAGGACCTTGGGCAGGGTGCATGTGATGTCTGCTCCTCATACCTTCTCTGTCCTTTACAAATACACCAGAAGAAACTGATTATTTTTCAGTTTGTGCTTAGATTCTGGTTTGTTGAAGTATCATGTCGCTGCTGTGAATAATAGTGCCAGTGTGTCCCAGGACTGTGTGAAGCTCAAGTAATTAAGACTGATGCTTTAAACACAGGTAACTCTAACAGTACTACTGTGAATTGCCTCTTTACTATCTAAGAGCCTACATACAGGACAAGTGACCCAACCATTTTTTGAGAACTTCATATATACATTCTATTTAATATTGGAATCTGAAAACCATTAAAATGAATGTACAAGCACAATGTTAATTTATCAAACATTTTGTATTCTGGGGTTTTAGTGATGGAGAAAGGGAGGGGAGTTACACAGCTGATGGTTCCAGGTATGAAAGAGAGCCATGTGGCAAGGAGCCATCTCTCTCTTGTTGTGCCAAAAACATTTTAGCTAACACATTGAACAGAGAAGTAGGTCATATGGTGATTTCTTTTTATGAACACCACTTGACAGGCTGCACTAGTTCAGAAGTACATCTAATCTTTTGAAAAGCATTTCTTCTTTCAGGATCAGAAAAGCAGCTACAACTCTGCATATAAAAGCCCATTTAATGTGCATGTGAACAATTCAAGAGTAATCTCAAATGTTACATTAACCCCATCAAGTCAAGACCATTTCTTCATAATGAGGATTGCCATATATTCGGGTTTTTACACTGGTAAAACACATATCCTTTTCCATTGAACTATTTTGTGTGCATGGATTGTGAAGAATTCCTTCTTGTTTGAACTTTTGCCAGTATAATACTTTGTTGCAGATGACAAGGCTCAAACCACTCTGCAAGTGGTATATGACAGCAATGACCATGTGAGTTTAGATATTTCATTGGGGGACAAAATCTAGCAAGCAGGGAAATCATGAGATCTTCTCATGGATATGCTCCACAGCCAGAGGTACATATGCAATAAAAGCAAAGTTTTTAAGAAACCATCAGACTTTCCACCCCTCTACTGAGCAACCAAGAAGCACTGGAACCATCCAAGAAGCTTCAGAAATGTCATATGCTTGCATGTTATTTTATTAACTTTGTTGAATTGTGTTATTACCATCACAACTCTTGCAATTTGGTGTACAGACTCAATCCTTTGACTAACATAAAATGTAAATAATGTTTTGCTTATACCTTTTCATTTTTGCAATTCATACCATCTACCTTTGAGCATAAGTTTTATGAAGATTACACAGACTCTGACTCATCTAAGTGAAATACTCAGGTTACATTGTAGATCAAATTTATCTAATGTACCGCTGAGTGGACAAATACCTTTGTATATTATTCTAGTCTTTTGCTGCTTCAAAGCCCTCACAATGCTCGAAGAGGTGCAAATCACTCTCAGCTCTTCTGTTTGGTATGTCTAAGTGTGAGTCCATTTCCTATTATCATCAACCACATTCCTTCCATATGCACAATTCCTGTAAGACTGGAGTCTGGTTTGCATCCCATTAGGACGAGTAGCCGTTGCATGCTTACGTCATGTGCACTTCAGACACAAAATGGATTTAACCAAAGCTGTCGTCGGCCTGCCCCATCGACAGAGGGGCGCAGGCCGTGGGGAGGGTGTGGGTGCCCCTGGGGATCAGCTCCACCTGGACTCAGCTCCACCCGGGGTTCAGCTCCACCTGGGACTCAGCTCCACCCAGGGCTCAGTTCCACCCGGGACTCAGCTCCACCCGGGACTCAGCTCCACCCAGACTCAGCTCCATCCGGGGTTCAGTTCCACCCGGGACTCCACTCCGCCCGGCGCTGTCCGCGGTGCTGGACCGGGGGCGCCGCCACCGCCGCTCTTCCCCCCAGGCACCGCAGCCGAAGGGAAATGTTTCTGGCACAGCAAAAGCTGGAAATTGTACTTGCCCGGTGAATGCAGACAGATGGAAACAACAACAACTCTTACTTGCACTGAAAAAAAATATTTCTAACTAATTACTCTGGGAGAACATTAACTCTTATACAAAAGTCTTTATATGGTATCACCTACCGTGGCAGGGAGTGGACTAGGTGAGCTTTCAAGGTCCCTTCCAAACCAAACCATGCTATGATTTTATGAATATTTAAGCAGATTAAAACAGTACTAATCCATTTGCAAACAGACCATTTTGATACCAATGTCACTAGAATAAACTGTTTTTCTTCAACAGGACGGCAGTCACTCTTCTGCCATGATTTTTCACAGTGATTGCTTCAGAATTTGCTGTAGGTTTAAACCAAAATAACCCCATTCAATTTATGGCTGGCTTCTTCTGACCAAGTGTTAGTCACCAGTTAGCTGGTTTTAACAATGCACTTTAAGAGGTTCCACAGTCTTTCTTGAAAACAGGAGAGCACTTAGGCTGAACTTAAGAAGAAACCTGGATTTTGGGTGATAATCTCTTCCTCTGGAATTAATAAAGCAGTTCAAAGAGATTCGCAAAAGACAAGATCAGACATTTGAGTCAAGGAAGCACAACAACAGCTACTTTCACAGGGAGACAGTGAGTCCTTCATATAGGGAGCTTATGAGTTTTGAGAAAGAGGCTTATTAGGAAGACAAAGGGGACCCAGGAAGCTGTTCTCTGGTTGGCAAGTGTCCAGAGAAGCAGAACATGAATAAGAAGCACATAAAGAAAGGTAATAAAGCAGTCACACTCATAAGCAGGATAGAAAAGCATCCCTGAGACAAAGAAAACAGGATGGAAATCCCAAAGAGAGATACTAAAGAATGGCTACCTAGCTTTCAGGTCTGGGAAGTCCCTGAGGGTACTCTAGGAGTGTCTAATTAATGTCACTGCTATCCTGTGATTTGATTAGCTGTGATTTTTCAACTTTTTTTTTTTGTTCTTTGCTAGGAGTTTGTGAATATTTATTAAAGAGTGAAAGAAGGTCAAAATTCATTGATTCAAATGTCCAGGTAACCAACTTTATTTTAACTTACACTATTGAAAGCATGTGAGTAGCTTCATTAAAAAGACTGATTTTTTTCACAGTCCCAGCTGTGACACTTACCTTGGGACAGATGGCACTGTCCAAAATAGATTCCACTGATTTATGCTACATAGAATTAAATTACGCAAATCTTTTACAGTGTTCTTAATTTTATGCTATATTTTCCTTGTCTTCAGTTCACTTCCTTACTCCTGTTTGTACATCTTTTTCATTTTAAACAATATATGTCCTTCAAAGAAGGTGTATAGTATTCCAGAACAGTACTGACATGTCTGACTCAAGCTGTCTTTGACACAGGTTTGTTGTAATTGACATGAGTATGTTAAGAAAGGGGTGGAATTACTTAATATTCAAATTATTTTCATTACTTGAATATGTATTACTTGAATATGTAGGAGAATTTCTTGGATCGGCAACAAACAGTACCATGTCCAAGGCTTTTATATCCTTCAGCTTAAACTATTCATGCCCTTAACTGTTGCTGGTTTTTTGTCCACATTTACTCTGAAAGGGTGCAGCACAGCTGGCCTTATTTTATTAACAGAATATTTGGCTAGAAGCTCTTTGTCAGATCGAATCATTGCTCAACAAAACAACAGGAGCAGTGTGAAGTAGCAGGTTTTCCATTAGCATTCAGCCTAGGACAAAGGTGCAATTCTGCAACTAAGGACTTAGTGCATGTCTCTCTGTTTTCTGTTTTGAAAGGGGCACAACAACTGCATGCTAAGTGCATTTAAACTGCTTCATTCTTTGGATCCAAATCAAAAAGGAATATATATTTTACTAATGTGTCCAAGACAAGGTACTTTATGAAGAACACAGCTGTTGTGTTACCTCATCTCTTCTTCTCAAAAGGCAAGTCTTTTCTTGTTTAAAGTATGAAGGAGATTTCTCATTCCTATTGTAATGATGTTGCTGGCCCAAGATCTGCTTGCTCTCCTCAGTCAAATCAACGGAATTTGTTCCAGGAATCAGTAATAAAAAGATTAAGAAAATCATATTTGTGTGGAGGGAAATAATTTTGGAAATCCTTCATGGTCATAGCTGCAAAATAACACAGCAATCAAGAAAACAGCATGTTTAATCTCAGACAGTAACACGGAAATCTTGGACTGTTATATTAATCCTTAAAATATTAATTTGGACACTTTTTGGCCTTTTAGAGAAAATTTCATACTTACTGATTTTAATGGTCTTTATCGGTGTAGGCAGCATTGTGAAGTGAGTGAAAACCAGCCCAGATTTGCTGTACAATCCAGCATGACTAGACAGAGTCTGATAGACAAACAGTAGTTATTAATCTATTTGTGGTTCCCTTATATAGTTTTACGATATAACTTTACTGGAAAGGTCTTTTTAAAGTTTGCTGAGTTTTTAGATGTATAAAGGAAGCATTTCTTTAGCAAGACACTAGCCATACACTGTAACAGGCTTCCTAGAGAGGTGATCATGCCTGTTGACGTCCAAGCGGCATTTGGACAATGCTCTTAGTAACAAGCTAAAACTTTAGGTCAGCCCTGAATTGATAAGGCAGTTCAACTAGATGATGGTTGTAGGTTACTTCCAACTGAACTAGTCTATTCTAGTCTGTATAACCATTTTATTTGATGTAAAATATTTTTACCATTTTCTTTTATAAAAATATTGATATTTAACATGAAAATGTTGAAGTCAGAGTACCTTAAGAGTCAAAATGTGTAAATGGATACCTGAAGTGTGTTTAACCCATAACATTGCCTAACTGGTGAGGCAGCACACTCTTCTTTAGAGATGCGGGCTCACAAGCAGTAGTAAATAATTTTGCTTTTGATTCTGAGGTCTTCACAGTTCTCAGTGTGTAGTTTAGAAAAGCAGCATGTGGTATATGCAGTTCTTTCTGACTTGATCTGTTGTGAATATATATTTAAGTTCATTGCTATTACTTTCTTCCTTGATTTTAAATAGTAAATATGCTACAGGGAGGAAAGGAAGAGCAGTGAATTGTTATGGGAACAGCCTACAATTTTGAATAAAGTGTAGGCAACACCATTACAGACAGGTGCCCTAGATTTTGCTGTCATAAGCTTGTACTCTAAAATAGCGAGTTTCCTTTTCTGTACTATCTTCATAGGAAAATGAAAGCTGAAAGTCTCATTTATTTTTTAAATGCCCCATGCCAAGGATGCCCACAGCTATGTGCTTCACTGAGCCACACTAAAATTCTGCTTTATTCCACAGTTAGCCCTGCTGAAGTCAGCATGAATAAAGGAAGTACATGACCTTCAGTGGCAGCTTTTATTCTTACATAGATATGTACAGTGTCATTTGGCATTTACTGGAATTGTCTGGCTCATATTAAGAGTTTATATGGAGTTTCTGTATGCACCATTTTTTTGTTTCTGTATGCTATAAATAATGGATACCTTAAGGTATCTAGGATCTGTGAAATCTCTGTCTCTAATATTCTCTGAATTCTTTATTGTTTTCAGGTTTGTTGCAAAACTGCACATAATACCTTTGCTGTTCAAAAGACCTAAGAAAAGAGATTGTCTTACCTAAATTGAGATTATATGAAATTAATTTATTGCATCCTTATTTAATGAAACTTGTGATTCTCAGAATCAGTTAAGAAAAAAAGTTTTATCAATAGTTAGACATAAGAAGGAAAGGTGCTCCATCTGGTCTGCCACGCTTATTTGCTGTAAGTTCCCCTAATAATTTACCATAGTTTCCTCTTTCCCAGTCAGTACTCCTCAGGGAAGGCTGTGATACTGCTCAGCTCTTCCATCAATTTCACACTTGGAGTCTGAGTGCACAGAATAAGTTACTACACATCATTTTTTCTGCAGTAATTGTCCATGTGCCCTCTTATCCTCTAAAAAGTGTGAAGTAATTTAAGATAGCTTATCCTTTATAGATTGAAAGGCAATTCCCCTTTCATTTGAGAGAAACAAACAATTTCAAAGCCAGTTGCTGCAAAGCAACTGATCTATGGTAGCTTGCTGATATGTTAGTTCACCTTAGAGCCATATTCTGCACAGAAAGACTCATGGTCAGCTGTATAATCTGGTACACATTGAAGCACTGGTCATGTTTTAGCAAAGTTTATAAAGCTCAGAATTTTGTACAAATTTAACACACTTGAGATCATGATTAGATTTGAAATCCCTGTAGACATTAAGTAGATAAAGTATCTGTGTATAACCATAAATTATCCTCACTCTTCAGAAAGGTCAAATTTAATACAGAATTTCTAAATTATGATAATTTATTCAAGGAAATGCAAACAAAATGCTCCATACAAAAAGGCAACTGCCGTCTACGGCCTGAAACAAGTGATCAAGTTTATCAGCTGAATTAGAGGCTGAACTTTCCTAGGCTGGCACAAGGGTAATGCAATTCAAGTCATTTTAGCCTGCATTGAAAAACAGCTTAATTAACTGAAGTGACTTTGCATCTAACATAAAAACAAGCATGTAGTTCACAACTATAGTTCAATTAATGCAACATATAACTTGCTACATCACTGAAACTTTATGACTGAGTCCTTTGTTGTATTATGATCATTTAAAGACCAGTCTTAGTGTATGGATAATTTGCTTCATCACCTGTAAAGAAGGAACGTGACAGTAATGTAGTACAGCTATCAGCAGTACACTCAGTTTTGACAGTAAGATGTTATTCCCCGTTTCTCAGCCTGTGCTAACTATGGGAAAGAACAAAGTGTTGGACTATGAAATTATAACTTTCTATTGCACCTGGCGCAGCATTAGAAAATGTGCATAGAACAGAACCGTGGTGACTTCATTGGAATCAGTCTTCTGCGCTTTTACAAGCAGATATAGCATTTGGTTTGAGGTTACTCTTTCAGTTCTTCAGAAATTCTCCAGCTTCTGACCTGTCCACAAGCAAAGACATTCACTTATAACAAATGATAAGTGATGCAACACGTCAAGTATCTCATACTGTGAGATGTATTTTCAATGACTTTATTAAAGTTTTTATATTGCAAAAATAAATGAATTGTATTTGCCTCCTAAACTGTGTAAGGGAACAGAGGATAAATTTATTATGAACTTAATTAAATTGCTATGCGTAATGCCAAGAACGATCACTGGTGACACAATATATCCTCTTGGACCAAAGGTGTTTAAAGAGATAATTCACCTGATGATAATGGGCTTTGAGATTATAAATGTTGGTCATTTGCTTCAGAGCTAGCTATTTTTCATGGCATTATCACACCAAAGAAATTACTTTTATGAAAGAATTAATTATAATTGGTTTTCTCTAAGATGTGCTGAATACATATAAAGCTGAGCAATTAATAAATACTATGTTGTGTCATTTGTGTATGCCATGGATTCAGAAAATGGCAACAGAAATTATTTTCCTTTCATTTGCATCTATGAATAATTTGAGTGTTCTCAATGAATGCAGAAAATTGCATCAATAAAAAATTAGCATAAAAGAGGAAAACTGACTCAGACTGGACTAACTACCCATCAGCAGATCCTATGTGCCTCTGTCAAAAGTTCTGTCTCTAGATAATGTGACAGATTAGTTCAGTTCTGTGTTCATGGAAAGTATTCAACCCCTAGTTTTTAGTCTTCTCCAATAAAATAGTTAGGTTTGAAAAGAATTTCGGAAATTAATCTCTGTTTAGACAGGCGTGTTTTTTTCAGCTCTAATTGATACTTTGCAACTGTTTGAATGGTTATGGCAAATGGGCTTGGGAGAGCTCCATTTGAGAATTATTAGAGCCCTCAGATGTTGTCCTTTCCTTGGCTGTGGAAGAGCCCCCAGCTGAGGTAAAGGAGGTACCACCACCTCCTAGCTAATGTACTCAATCATCTGAGCCACCAGCTATACGTGAGGGGACAGAGGGAGGACACGCTTCCATAAGTCTGTCCTCAGAGCCAGAGTTCTAGACTGTGGGTTGCAAAACAGATGTAGACATTGATTAGCTGCACACTGTGAAATCTCAGGTGGTTGTGCATCGGCTAATCAAGAGGAGTGAAGGATCCATGGATGCTTTCTTGCTGAAAATTTCAGAAAATCTGGGAGGGAGACCAGGTAGTTAAGGATCTGAGGAACTAGATTTTTGACCATGTCTCTCAGAAAGGCAATCAGTTACCTAAGGTGCTCTCCATAACTGTTTAAGGAATACAGTTGTGTGAGAGAATTTAAATGTGAAGCATGGACAAAGAAGCAGAAGACATCATACTTTTATATTCATGTGTCATTTTCCATATTTTTTCCTTATTTCCACTGTCCCTTCCCCCATTCACACAAGACAAAAGGGCAGCCAGTATCTCACACTAGATACTGAAGAAGGATTCATTGAGACATGTGGATGTGAAATACTGCTTCTTTTATCATATGCCCTCTTCCTAAATTAAATAACCTAAAACATTTTGCATCAGAATCTTATTTGCATTTTTTATAAATACTATGTGATTACCAAATGTCTACATCAAACCACCACTTTAATTGTTATCACAGCACTACTGTTGGTATGTATACACCAAAAACTCCATGCCGTTCTTTCCACAGAAAGCAGTAAATTCCTCTGCATTCATTTCAAAGGTTGTATGGCTCATGTTGCCGCCTTCTTTGCCTAGAACCAGAGCACCTGAACAGTAAACTCATCTTAAATCCTTTAAAATCTTCCAGAAAGAGGAATTTAGAACACAGACAAGACATTAAAATTGAGTGAGTTTTTACTACAGTTCTGTAGAATAGTAAGATTTGAAAGGGTCCTGGTTTTGTTAAAAACTAGTTTCTCTTTTAGTGAATTTTTGCCTGTCAGCTAAAGCCTTCATGTTAGCTGCATTTTCCTGGAGAACCCAACACATGTTTTGGTTAAACCTAGCAATGGAATGCAAACTTATTGATAAGCACGGATGGACATCTCGCGAGAGGGGCAACGAGAAACTGATGACCGAGAGACTGACCAATGGTGTATGACATTCCATTCACGTGAATACTTCATATAAAAGTGGGAGATCACGAGGATCTCGGCCCTTTTCCTTTTCCCTTTTCCTTCCGTTCTGCTTATGGCCAACATTAGGAGAGGACCTTGCTGGTCGTCCCTGCGAACTGAGGCCTAGTGAGAGACTGAATCCAGCTCCAGTTGGCTGCAGAGTCCAATCCAGGACTTTGGGTGCTGGCTCTGCAGTTGCTGAGACTTACAAGATTGGTTTTGTATATTTTGTATTATTTTCTCTATTCTTATTAGTAGCATTAGTAAAACATCTTTAGTTTTTCCAACTCTCTTCTCTCTGTCCTTCTTTCTCTCCCGATCGCCTGTCCTGAGTGGGAAGGGGGGAGAGGGAGGGGCAAAAGGGGGAAGTGGGAGGGAGAGGAGGTTAACAATACATCTGCCAGGGTTTGATTGTCACCCCGCAATCTTAACCCTCGACAGAAAGATCATTTATCATTAAACCTCAGCAAGAATATAATTGACAATATTATTCATGAGATTGACTTTGACCCTAAATAATAATAGTTAATTCAAGTTGTGTGAAGTACAGTGGTCACTCAAATAATAGTACTTCAGTGAATTTATTTCAAAATTGAGAGCCTAGAAACTGCTGTAATACCATTAAATTCTGTAAAATTGAGTAGCACTGCATTTTTTTTCCTGAACGACATTTCTGCAATATTTCTGAAAGGCATTAGTGCTATTGGTTTGAAGGCATATGCGGGATTTAGAAGCAAGGTGTGACAGATCTGATCTTTATTAAAAAACAAAACAAAACAAAACAAAACAATCCACCAGACACACACACACACACAAAAGAAAAAGAAAAAGAAAAACAAACAAACAAACAAACAAACCACCACTGCAAACCCAATCAAACAAACCAAACACAAAAAATACCCTTAAAATAGAACCTGATGTATAATGCTTTACATTAATTCAATGATAACACTGCAGTTATTATTTAAGTGTTGGATGGGATGAAAGTTATTGCCCTCTATCTCAATACTGAAAGCCTGGCAAGGGAATGTTAACTACTGCAGGAAATTTTGCAGCACTCTAGGTTATCAAATTGCCACTAACTATACCCTGTTCTTCATGTAGTTTTAATTCTTACATTTATTTTGATCAGCAAAAATTTCTAGCACAATTCATAGGCAATCTCAGAGTCTATTAAAAGAATGAACAGAGCTTTTGCCCACCAAGAAGGATCATCTGAGACAGATCAGGGTCTCCAATGGAGCCCATCAAGGCTGGTGTGTCGAGCAGCTCTGGTCAGAGCCAGGTTCTGCCTGGTCCCTGAGCTCTTCAGTTTCAACCTCTATCACCCATCTCATGAAGCAGCTGTTGCTACCAGCTCGGTCCCTTGAGGCTGATCAGTAATTAATGCATTTGACAGTTGCATTCATCTCCCTAACCCCAGAGCAGGTGAATCTTTAAGGGACTTCCTCCTCCCCTGCACAATTACAAAAAATGTGATTTCTATAAAAACACCTGGCAAACTGAACGTAAACTAATAAATGAGTTACAAGGAATTTTTATTCCTATTCACATAGTAACAGCTTCCCCAACAGTTGAAATAGATATGCAGTAGGAAAAATCTCTTCTTTCCCATTGTTCATGCAGCACAAGGGGTGTGATTTGCTGTCAAATTAACCTGTCTGCCGACACTGGCGTGTGACTATAATTAGTCTGAGTGCAAGACTGATCTAATGATTCTGAAAAAAGTTCATTTTCTTACGCCAGCTTGAATTGACTTTGTATTTGTATATGCATATGGAGAGAGATTTACATGTACATATATGTGCTTATAGGATTTTCTATTGATATTAAGATCTGACAAGTTACACAAACCACTGAAGAATTTAGGGATACAGATATTTTTTACTTCAGATTCAGCATTTCCTGTTAAAAATTGTGACCAATGTTACTACATCTGTTTGAAGACAAAATGACTACAATACTGCTAAATAAAATGACAAAACTGCAGTTGCAATTTACACACTGCTCATTTAAAAAAACTCTCAGAATCTCTCATTTCTCAAAACCATAATTTTTAGGTCATCTTATATGCCTCCCCTCCTCCCATAGCACCTAAAGCCTTTGCGCAAAGTAAATTTTATATATCAGGAGACACTTAAAGAACTGAAACAGTTCTATTTACAGAAGAGTCAACTAAATTGATTTTCTGTGTTAGACAATTCAGAGATGTCAGTAGCTAGAAGCTATGAGAAGCTAGAGAAGACAGAGGTACAACCACAGGAACCTGGCACCCACTGCAAAGATCACTGAGAGACCTCTCCACTTGGATGGCGTCATGGAGCTCATCACGCTGTTTGCCTCTTCCTGAAGTCGAGCAGGGCTAGACCATCTCTGGACATTTTCCAAGTATCAGTGGTAGTAGTACCCCTGAAATATCTCCATGGCATTGGAGTGTGCAGCCATTCCTGTGCCCATAGCTGAATTAAAGTGACTGGACCACAGGACAAATATAAGCATCATAATATGGATTCAGCTAGGAAAGATGTTAACTGCAATACCTGTCTGAAATCACTGACGTGCCATTTCAGTAACCAAAATACTTTCATTTTTTATGTGTTATTCTTCAGACCAATATTCTAAGGATGTTTAATAGCCACTGATGCAAGATAGCAAATTTCTGATACACTAATGCCTTCCATTGGGCTTATTCTTGCTGTTATGGGAAACTGCCTGTCAAAAGCCTTGAACATTACTCACTTCATCCTAATAATTGAAACGTATATTTTCTTTCTTTTAGATGTAATCACTTGTATGTGTATTTATTTGCATATATATTTTAAAATAAAAATCATTTAACCTTAAATATTATATACATCTTTAAGTATAAACATCTCTACAAAATACCTTGAAGTCATGAAAAACATTTAACTTCCATTTCTTTGATATATATTTACAATTCAGAATTTGTTGACATTTTCTTAAAACTGCCTGATCTTAGGAGCCTTGTCTTTCATTTCATAACACTTTGGCAACAGCATGCACCAAATGAAATGGAAGATCAATATATGGTTATGGCTTTTTAGGAGCATATGAGTAACGGAAGCCAGCAGTTACCTGATTAGAAAGTGTTCCTTCTCTCTGTTGTGCACACTTTGTAGAAATTATTCATGTTAGGCATGAGACTGATGTTGGCAGTACACGGGTTTTGTTTTACCGCTCCTGCCACCTCCAGAATT
Organism: Patagioenas fasciata; assembly: GCF_037038585.1. Classification (NCBI taxonomy): domain Eukaryota; kingdom Metazoa; phylum Chordata; class Aves; order Columbiformes; family Columbidae; genus Patagioenas; species Patagioenas fasciata. The sequence goes on from NC_092521.1 coordinate 19,704,588, forward strand.
ACAGCTAAAAGCCCCGTGCTGTGGTTAGTGACTGGAAGCTCCATCGCTGGGCAAGGCAAGGGCAGGTGGACTTGTTTGCACCAACCGGTTTGCCTTCTCCTCTCCTGCACCAGCACTGTGGCTTCTCAACACGCCCCAGGTGGCTACTCTGAACCTGCTTCTGAGCGTGTGAAAACACAAATGTTTTATTTCATTTCCCACACAGCCCTATAAGCTGACCACGAATATTAATTTATGACAAAATTAACTCAAATCCTGTAGGGAGGCTGGGGGTTGCTGGGAAAAAGGAAAATAACTTTTCTTCCTTCATCCATTTCATTCCTACTTTGACTTTCCATTCACAATGTAGATATATATAGTCTGTGACCTTCACCTCCTCCAAAGGAGCTGACACTTCAAGGCTGTAATGCCGCTCTTGAGACAACCAGGAGAGGGTGCTGGAGAACACAGTCTGTCATACAGCTCCCTGGATGCTTTTGTTACTCAAACTGTAAACCAAAGTCCATTAAAATTTTCCTGCTTTTCTGTTATACCATCTCTTCACTCCCTTGCTAATTCAGAATTCTGGCTGCCCACTCTATTCCTTTCATATTACAAGTGCAGGCAAATAACACACCCAGATCTCTTCAGGTTTGAGATTTTGTTGAGATGGATTAATCTGTTTTTTTTTGGAAAAGATTTAACATCCTCTAATCTTAAAAATGAATTTATGTATCTGCCTTACCCATTCACCTGTTTAAAGGTTCTGCAGAAAATCATAGAACCACAAAATGATAGAACTGTCTGGGTCAGAAGGGACCTGTCTGTGCCATGGGCAGAGACATCTTTCGTTAGATCAGCTTGCTTAAAGCCCCATTGAAACTGTTGTTGAACACTTCCAATGTTCCAATGATGGGACATCCACAACTTCTCCGAGCAACCTGATCCAGTGTCTCACCACAGTCATCGTAAAAAATTTCTTCCTTATGTCAAATCTAAGCAGACCCTATTTCAGTTTAAAACTGTTGCCTCTTGTCCTGTTACTACAGGTCTTCGTAAAAAGTCTCTGAGTCTTTCTTATAAATTCCCCTTATTGAAATCCCACAGTAAGGTCACTCCAGAGCCTTCTCTTCTCCAGGTAGAACAGCCCCAACTCTCTCAGCCTGTCCTCACAGCAGAGCTGTTCCAGCCCTCTGATCATCTTGGTGGCCTCCTCTGGCTCCTCTCCAACAGGTCCATGTCTTTCCTGCACTGAGGGCTCCAGAGCTGGACACAGGACTCCAGGTGGGGTCTCACCAGAGCAGAGCAGAGGGGCAGAATCACCTCCCTTGACCTGCTGGACATGCTCCTTTTGGTGCAGTCCAGGATACAATTGGCTTTATGGGCTGCAAGTGCACTTTGTCAGCTCATGTCCAATTTTTCATGCACCAGTACCCCTAAATCTTTCTCTGCAGGGCTGCTCTCAATCCATTTACTCTCCAGTCTGTATTGGTACATGGGATTGCTGCTACCCAGATACAGGATCTTGCACTTGGCCTTCTTTTACTTCACAGACTCACTTCCCAAGCCTATCAAGGTCCCTCTGGTAGCATCCCTTCTCTCGGGAGGATCAGCTGCCATGCTCACCTTGGTGTCACCCACAAATTCGCTGAGGCTGCACTCAATCCCACTGTCTGTATCATTAATAAAGATATTGAACAGTAACAGTCCCAATGTGGATCCTTGATAGACAGCACTTGCCTCTGATCTCCATTTGGACATTGAGCCATTGGCTGAAACTCTTTGGATGCAGTCGTTCAGAAAATTACTTATGCATCAAATAGTCCATCCATGAAATCCACATCTCTTTCAACTTAGCAACAAGGATGCTGTGTGGGACTGTGTCAAAGGTCTTACAAAAGACAACACAGATGACATCAGACTGAGAATAGCTTTGAAGAAAGAACAATTATATGCATTTATTTTTCTTATTGTTTCACTTTTAAAACGTTGTGGGAGGTTGCAGACCAGCACTATGCTATGCTTTTGGCTTGCGGGAGGCTTCCAACAGTCCACAGCATGCTCAGACTAGTGCCTCTGTACTAGGGGCACCTCAGCTCTGACAGATCCCTACCCCGAGTCACACTGAGAGCAGATTTAAAAGGGGGACAGAGGTGGCCCATGAGGTCTGTGATCAGGCCACAGCAGCAGGAAAGCTGCAGCTGCTCCCTGATTCGCCATCATGGTCGCACCAAGCTCACAGCATGGGCGAGCCTGCCCGCCTGCTGCCTCAAAACTTGTTCTATAAAAGTAATTTTCTTGGGTCATTTTCTTCATTTTCTCTGTTGCATCTACCAAATTTGATAGTTTGGACAACTGTGATCTGCTGATGACCAGATTGTGACAACCCCACTTATTTCAAGACAGAAACTGTTGAACAGCTTCAAAATTACTATTAATTATTAGTTAATGAAATTATTAAAATATTTAACTGAACCTGAGCTTTGATTTGAATCAGCAACTTAGCAGGGGAAGACTCTGTCTCAGTCAAATCTTTTAGCCATCCAAGTTCCAAAGAACTAATTGATTAACTTTGTTAGCCTACAGCCTGTAAACAGAAGTCTTCTGGAATGGGAAGTATTTAGATAAAATAATGCTCCATCTCACCTTTTAAATTAGAATGTTTCTGATATTTTTAGATACGTGAAAAAAATAATGCTAATACACTAATATGGTGTTGCTACTTTTATAAATGCTGATATGATCTCCTGACTTCAGAAAGCGATAAACAGTAGTAAGAATAATTAAAGAATAAAAACAGGAAAGAAGACATTGCATTCAGGCAGAGAAAACATCCAGGCTAATAACTATTTTGGGCAGCAAACACAGAATGCATAACTCAGTGTTTATGAGCTCCTTTCTCTGTGTTCTCCAGTCTTAACAGTAGAAGCACCTTCATGTGACCCATCAAAGCAAATAAGGGAGTTCTTCGCCATATTGTTAAAATTAACTGCATGATGATTTTTTTTTCTGGCACAATTAATTCACCTAATTTTTTTCTTTCAAAATTAGCCTTAATTATTTTAAAATGCATGTGACTTCAAATGGAGAACTCAGCTCACCTGGTACGTGTCAAGGTGTCAGAGTAAACTTTTAACTGGAGGCAACGTGTATAATTCATTAGTTCAGTCATCTCCAGGGAGAACAAAAGGCAGCAAGGTCACCCATTCGTTGTTCAGCTCTGGGAATGGAGTAGCAGCTACGACCTTCCTCAGGCGCCTTTTCCACCCGTGTCTGAGTCTGTAGGACACACAGATGTCCATTCCCTGGGCTGCCCTGGCTGGCGGTGCTGCAGCACATGGATCAGCCAGGGAACATGCCAGCAACATCCAGTGGCTGCAGCAACTCCGGTCCCAGCTCTTCTGTGCTAGAGGTGTGGGGGAAGCAGCAGGCAGGGGAAGGAAGAGGTTAAGGATGAGAGAGGAGCCTCTTCTATCCCAGACAGGTATGTGCAGCTGACGAATGAGCAGTCAGTCAGAGGAAAAAGCAGTGACCAAAGAGGGGACAAATGTTGCCGATGATACAAGGTTATTCAGGGCACTATGTGAGTTGCCTGAGTACTACTGCATTATGATGCCAAGTTGTTAGGTCATCATGTCAAATCAAAAATTCAATGAAAAGTAGTGATGTCATCTCGCATCTAATTAAGCCGTGGAACACTGTTCTGCAGAAGGTGACAGACTTAGACAGTGTAGAGATGGCTGCAGAAAACAACGGGGAAAATTCATGGCTCAAAATCCACTTAGACCTACAAAGTATGACTCCACCTCTGCTGCGGAAAGCGCTTGACCTACAAATCCCCACAGGCTGAGAAGATATTTTGCAAACATATCCCAGCATGCGTAACCCTGCCCTCTGTGCTCTGCCATGCCAGCAGTGCTGGCCAGGGGACACTGTCACACAGCCCTTTCGCCTCAGCTCCTATGGCCTTTCTTCAGCCCTCATTAGCTTAAGTTTTTGCATTATAATAAATACGAATCTGAAAGCCAAAGGGAAAAAATTCATTTACCCCCAAAATTTCCAGGTAAAGCTTGACAGTACAGCATCACTTTTATGTCTGTTTAATATGGAAGACCTTCTTTCAGTGTGGTATTTCAGTTTCTAGCTTTTTCCCTTTTATTCAAAAAAACGTATTAACTTCAGCATTTTTACTGCATTTCTCTTATAAGATGAATACCTGCCAGAAGACATTACTTCTAAAGACAACCTATTTTCTGATTTTGATAGGGCGGAAGGATTTCTACTCCTGTTTAGCAGGAGTGATGTTAGCAGACATAATTTCTAATGCTATGCAGGTACACCATAGTTATTCATTACTTTGTCTTTGTCTTTTCAAATGATGCTATACATTTACTACCTAACACCAAAATCCATTTTCTTTCTTTTAAGAGATAAAATCAAATATATAATTAAATAGCTTCATTACATTGATTTTGATGAATTATTAAAAAAGTACACATACACACTTTATTTCTAGAAAAATACATATATTATATATGCATACATATATATAGGTTTATGGTGTTCTCATCTTCAAGGTGCTCACTTTCTGCAAAAAAATGCATCAGACATTATGTTTTAAAATGGAATGACATGAATATACAGATTAAGCTGTTGTGTTTTAGTCAAAAATACGTCAGCTAACACTTCAATGCAAATTTTCTCTAAGAGGACTATTAGATAACAGATTTTAATTGCAAGAAAAATGTATTATTCTCATAAAAGTGAATAAAAAAGTGCTGCATCTAGCAAGGGACATGTGGAGTACTTCAGCAACACGAGAAAAACCCAAACTGTTGGTCTGCCACTCAGTGGGTATGAACCAATGATGCTGTCAATTTTCATTTCACTAAAAAAACACTTGCCAATCAAGTGGTTACCACTGGTGACAACTGTGAAAGATCTCAGCTTTGAAAAGAGATGCAAGAGGTTAAGAAGACTGAGGTCACATTGGAAGGAGCTGACGGAACGTGCCAGACGCAGCCCCAACACTGGGCAGCAGCAGCCCTGCTGCAGTCTGAAGGGCAACTGGGTTGAAGAGCCTAGAAGAGCAGATTTTATTCTGCTAATATCCACCAACATTCAGTGGGGAGCCAGCCATGATGCTGGCCTCCTCTCAGTTCCTAACCGAAATGATCACTTTTGTGCAAACTATCTCTGCAAGCATCTGGAGGAACAGGAGATGACTATCAGCCAATGTGGATTAGTTAAGACTAAATTATGTCAAGCCAATATAAATTCCTTTATGACAGGGTGACAGGCCTTTGGGTAAGAGAGAAACAGCTGAAGTAATATATTTTGATTTGAGCACTTCTTCTGACACTCTACTGACAGTGCATTCTCAAAGCAAACTAAGGACACATGATAGAGATGAAAATATTGTTGATTGGGTGCGAAAGCAGTTACAAAATCATATCGGGATGACAGTTATCAATGGTTTACTGCAAAAATGGCAGCATATATTTCAGTATGGTCCTCAGAGATCTGCCCTGGGTCTGGCAAGCAGTTCCATTAATAGCATGCATGATGAATTAAGGAGTATATTATTAATGTGCACACAACTCCAAGCTGAATGAGATTGGCAGTGCTTTGGAGAACACTTAGAATACAAAACCATCCGAAGAAATTATGTCATCTTGGTATAACAAGATGTTTTTCTAAAAGGGACAAATGAAAATTAATGAAGGAATAATGAACTGTACAGGATGAAGAAAAACTTGTTAGGTAGCATTGTGCAGTAAAGGATGGGGACTGCTGTGAAACACAAGATAATTCCACTGTCATATGAACAGAAAAAACCATGTAATGGTTTCTATAGACACTAAACGTGAGGTACTTCTTCAGCTCGCATAGGCTCAACTGCAATAGTGTGTCCACATTTGGATGCCACTTAGAGCTGCTATAGGTGTGATGGGGAATACAAAGCCAGACCTTCAAAACAAAATTTTGCACAAAATACAAGTGTTAGGCATACCTAAGAGGTAAGTGCGTAAAAAGTTGCTACAAAGACAAAACCAGCATTCTGTTCTTCACGTCTATGGTGGACAGGACAAGAAGTAATGAATTTAACATTTTTGCTCACAAAGTTCATACCAAACACCTAGTAAAGATTATTACGAGTAGATAAATAATTTCGTTGAGGAGACTATGGAAACTATTGCTGAGGACTTCTAAGAGCAAGTTAGACACATATCCACCAGAAACAACAAAAGTATAGTTGAAAATCTTACTATTAGAATAATTTCAATAATAACTTCCAGAGAACAATATTTATTATTTGATATATATTGATATAAGGAGAAAACCAAAATACACATGCTGATGTTAGGAAGGAATCTGATTTGTTATACATAGTGACAGAAAGTCTGAGCGTCTCCAGATAAGCACTTGGCTGAGCCTTCACACAGCCCCGGGGGATGCATGGGCACACCACTGCCTGCAGAATCACAGCTTCTCTCATGCTTCTCCTACATCCCTGTTAGAAGCAACAGCATAAGATGCCATCTGCACCACTTAGAACATTCCAAATGCATTTAGAATTATTTCAAAGACAATGCAGTTTGCCAAGATCCAGAACCTGCAGGAGTATGATAAAAAAGACTTCTTATTAGAAACATTAAATCAACTCCCATGAAAATTTATTGATTACAGAAAAAGGTACCATTCGATTACTTCATTCCATAGAAAAAAGTGAATTCAGATTTATTTAATATTACCACTATTTAAATATCAAATGAAGTCAGACTCTTTAATCTAAAAGGATTTTCTGAATGGGAAAAATTCCAAGTATGATTTCATATTGCTCATTTTTTTTCTAGTCCTATTGGGAACTGAATACTGGCGTCTGACAGGGAGCTGCAGAAAACTCACAGGGGCTTCAATAAAAGCAGAAATAAGTGATCATTAAGGAAAGTTAGAAAAGGCATCACATCATCTAAGAACTGTGAAAATACCAGGGAGTATGAACCACGTTTGTGACACATTGCAATATGAACCCAGTGAGAGATGCAATTACTTTTTCTATGACATCTACAGAACACAAGATTCTAATTGGAAAAGTAAGGAATAACATCACTGCTGATGCTATTAGTTGCCTGTCATTGAAAGTGAATCTTGTCAGTGGATGTTTCCACCCTACAATGCACCCAAAAATTATTTGCTTCTAAAATCCCTCAGTTATCTTATCTTAGATTAAAATGAACTTCAGATTTCTGAACTAATGTTTCTTACACACTGAAGTAGACAGAAGATGGAATTTTACCAAACTGCATGATATTGTTCATATGATAGAAAAAACGCAAATACTGCACAAAACCAAATCAGACGCCTGTCATGGTATGAATTTGGACAAGTACTTGTAAACAGAATAAGAAATGAGGAGTTACTAGTATCATTAGTCAAGCTATAGAGCTAGTTATGGTCTTTTTCATGCAACTTTCTGTATTTTAGGTTTTTACTGTTGGCTGATATTAATGTTTAATATTCCTAAACATAAAATATGATGCAGTGTGAAACATGCTTCTCAATGACTTCTTATAATTTGTTGTGCTCTTAATTATAAGCCTGTACAATTTATAGAATCATAGGATTATTTTGGTCGGAAGAGATCCTCAGGTCCAACCATAACCTAACACTGGTATTAAACCACGTCCCTAAGACCGTCATCTATGCATCTTTTAAACACCTCCAGGGACGGTGATTCAACCACTGCCCTGGGCGATCTCTGCCCTCTTCAAGAACTGTATGCCATTAACAATTTAAATACACTGCCTAGTAAGTCACAGGGAGCTGGCAGATAAAAGCACTGTTAAAAACATGTATTTCAGTGAAGTGATTAAAAAGCTTAGATCATTTTTTAGTTCATGCCAAAGCACCCATAAAAGCCAGTGTGATTTTAAAAGTTAGCTGAGGTCATGGAAGAAACTGTAGTTTAGACTAACTTTAGAAAGCAAATGAAGAAAAAACAAAGCAACACACAGAGCAAGGAAAGCTCTTGTCAGTTCTCTCTTACAGCTTGAAAATAGGATCACTGAGAAAATAATAAAAAATTACTGATAAGGCAGAACTACAAGCTTGAGGTTCGCATTCAAGTTTTTGTTAAGAGTGTCAATACTTCATTCACTTTCAAAGCTCATACTTTGTCTTATGGTCTCCATATACATACTCATGATTTACTCTGTGCCACGATGGGAAATTGTACAGTACTCGGGAGAAGATGAATAAGAGAACTTTGAAAATGTACTGAATTATTTGCTAGGTGATGTCAAAAATTACTAAGATTCTGGAACTTTTGGTGGCATTAGACTATGTGGGGTTAGTCATGTGGATATTTTTGGCTGATGACAGGCTGTCAAATGGATGTTTAGTGAGGTACAATGCATTTCAATATATGATATTTGGGGCTACAAATAAACCAATACACAGACTTTTGAAAAACATAAAACCCTTGAGATATTTGTATTCCTGTTGAAGCATTGCTAAAACTAAGTATCTGTGAAGATTCCCAGTTGGCAAAAACAAAGGGTTCCTTCAGGAGGAAGTTGAACTCAGCCCTGAAATCAAAACTATTGGCAGCATGCTTTGACAAACTGTAAAGATAAAATCCCCGCTCGTTATCAAGCTCTGTATTCTCCGGTCGTGTCCAGTTTCATCTGCTGCGGTGGAAAAGGGAGTTTCTGGGAAGGTTGAGGTCAGGTCACAGATACAGAGTGTTTGAAAAAGCACCAGAATATCTGATGAGAAATTGCATCAAAGGCCCTGAGCCAGGAGTATGTGATCCCAGACCAGTTGACAGCTTGTTTTTTCTTAGACAAGAGTACAAAACTTATTACCTTTTGGCAAGAGTACATCAGAACTTGTTCTTGACACATGTGCCCTTCACCTGAGGTTTTTAAGTATGTATAACCTCACCACTTCAGCAGTCTCCACAGAAATACATTTATAGAGTTATAGATGTTATAATGTACTAGGTATGATCTAAACATGAATCCCGTTTTTGCTGCTTTGTTGCAAATAGCAGATGCACTACACTATAGCTTTTCTAAATGAAAAGTAGAAACGGGGTCTGTAAGCATATAAGATTACAGGAGTCAATCAGTGTTTAAACAGTAATGAATACTAAATTCTTAAATAACAACAGGGTTTCTAAATATTCCTAAATAAGATTGGGAGGCAGATTTGATATTCAGTTCCATTTTTCTTTATTAAAAAAACAAGTCCCTAAAACTTCTGCTTGTATTTGATGTTTGTATAAGCAAATTATGGTTAATGACTTTTTAGCCAGATGACTGCTAGTCTGCTTCATGGATGTACCACTTAAAAATAACCATGACAGGAATACGCAAGTCCTTTCTTTCTTTTTGGTGTTACTTTTACAGTGAAACTAATATAATTGTTTGGCACAGCTTGTGGTATTTGCTTACAGTAGGTTTCAGCAGGCTATATTTCATTTTGTCACAAGTCCTCTTGAGTCTTGGCTAGAAGTACATTTCTTTTAACTCTATTGATACCATAACAAAATAACACTGGTGTTATTTAAGTATTGTTTATGCAGATTTTATTTTTAAGTTATCTTCCAGCAGCGATACAATTTTAACACTGGATTGAGGCCAGATCCTGCAGAGCTGCCACTGCATAACTGCTGATGAACTTCTTGGCAATCCTTGCATCAGGCTCACGCATTTGTGGGATCACGTGCTGATGTGGGTTATATTTGCATTCCATGAAGATTCAAGACCAATGCTTTGAACAGGTTGAGTGGATGCTCTTCGCTGCTATAAACTCAATGCAAGCCCACAATAAACAGTAATGATAGTCTCTCATACTGACTTATAAAATATCTGTAATAAATATATCTAGGAAAAAACAAAAATATTAAGAGGTATATGGAATACTAAAGGAAGTATACCAGTCACTATACTTAGATGCGTTCAATAAACTTTTACAAAGAACAAATGAACAACTTTGAAACTAAGATGTTGAATCTACATTGATTACCTCCAAACCAGCTAGAAGGCCCACTGATCATTTGAGGTCTAGATGAATACAGCAAAGTACAAGGAAACCGGAAATTAAATATGCAAAGTAGGTCATTTTTAATAACGGATTTTTTTACTAATGAGGATTTAGAATCTTCTGAAATTCTTATCACTAGTGGGTGCACAACCACCGTATTCAAATTACTCTTAGTATCTAGGAGAATTTCCCAGTAGATGATTTTCCAGGCTTAGCCTTTACTTCAGGTAGCAACTGCAGGGCAGGATGTAACCTTTCAGTTATTTTGGTAATTATGACTATATGAGGACCACAGGATTGACTCATATTTTATAAATATTTGGGACTGATCCTCTAACCTTTCCTGAAGCTTGCCCCACACCTGCATTGTGCTGTGTCAGGGGATGCTGGAATCCAGCTGTGCCAGGTGGCACTGTCCCCAGGGCAGCCCCTGCGGTGGACGGGACACAAGATCAGTTCTGACGAGCATCCTTCCCGCCCCCTGCACTGACACAGATCCCTGCCCTGCCCCTGTGTGACAGCCTTCAAATGCAGGTTTCTTTTTTTGACAGTGAAAGCAAAAGGAAGCCAGGATCTGGTTCCCACTACCTATTTAATGTGAGGTGCTTAGGGGAAGATGCGACGGGGGCCCTGCCCTGCTGTATCCCTGCTCCCCACAATTCAAGTTCTACGACAGGAGGCATTCGGCGCAATTAGCAGTTAAATTGAGCCAAGGGACTGGGTGTCAGACACGTGCAGCTGGGGATTGCTGGCTGGGCGCCTCCAGAAGTTTGGAACAACACAGCGGCAGCCAACACATCTCTCAGTAGGAGTTTTGCCATCGTGCCGGGCAACAGCCGAAGGGCCCTGTCCAGAGACGGGCAAGGTCTGCGAAACACAGCTGAGGCTGAAGAAAAGGGTAAGGCAGGCTGATACCGTCTTTTGCTGTTACCCACAATGTAGATTCATGGCTCAAACTGGACCCATGTTTTTAAACTCAATAATCAGACTATAAATCAATAATATATTTGACACGGTAGACAATTCAGGAGCAGTAGAAAATATTTTGTTGTTTATCTTGTCTGCTTTTAGAGAAAAAAATACAAACTAATAATGTAAATAAAACTATCAAATCAAATGCAAAATGAAAATTAAAAATCTCATTTTCTCTTCCTGACATTTCAAAACAACAGTAAGGTTCTCCAGCAGCCCTACGAACACACATCTTTTCCTGGATGTGAAGCGCTGTATTTCTGCTCTTTGCATATTCAGTGTTCTCAGAAATGTCACAAGCCTTTGTGTCATTGTTATTTACTCATAGTTGTGGAAAACATCATATTACCATTGTCTGAAAGCAGATGCCTAGATAAAAAAGCAGCATTTGCCTTCTAATTGCCCCAGATAGCACAGTTATCTTATTAAAAGGAAATGTAACAGTAACACAGTATGCACAGTAACACAGCATGCACAGTAACAACAAAACTCAATCACATTGAGGATGTTATCAAGCAGAAATGTACCTGTCAGGAACCACACACACGAACCACAAACACACTTTGCTAAAATCCATTCATTTAAATCCATTTAAAAGCCACTAAGGATTACACGATCTCTTTGATTACTTGAAGAATTTATAGCCCAACTATTAATAGCATCCCAGCAACCTTTCTGATATTGAGGCATTAAGCTTTATCATTTACTCCAGTTAGGATTATAATCTATTGTTTATCCTGGAGTGGCATTTCAAGGCCCTTTTCTAAACCACATTGCAATAGATACTGAAAAAATAGACCAAAAGGCCTTGTCCCTGTTCACTGCCACTAGTGCAGGCTCTAAACTTGTCTGTAGAGCGTCTATGTGGAGGCCACTGCTGGATAAGCCAAGAACATCAATAAACACAGAACGGAAAAAGGACACAAAGATGAGAGTAACTATGATATGATCCTTGGCTTATAGATATTGGTACTGTGAAAAGGACAGAAGGAAGACCAGGGTCAGCAGGATAAGACAAATATAAACATTATACTAACAGTTGCTCTTTGGTATCATTAAGGTTTTCATGAATCAATTTATACATGAATACCCATACAAAAATTTCTACTTGTTTGACACAGGACCTCAGTACTGAACAAATCCATGCATATCCCAAATTTTATTATTAATTATTATTTATTATGAAGGCAACCCTAGGATAAAAGATTTGTAAGAGTCTTACTTTATGAAGTCTAATTTGGAGGTGGAGGGAGAAGTATTGCTCATTGTCATTTAAAAGGACATTACTGAGGTAAAAAGCCTATGTTTTGACCATTCTTCATTACTGTTACTTGTAAAATATAGTTAAAATTCAATTCAGTTATCATGAGCTCAAATTATAATGGCCTGCTAATGCAGTTTCTGCTCTTCCCTTCAGTTGAACAGCTACTGACATTGGCAATTGTATAATGTTTACACTGTTTTTCTTACTTCAGCGGCCGTTTAGATGGATTCGTGCTGTATACAATGAGCATGGGAAATCATATTATTTTTGTCAGCAGTGCCCTGGATCACATCTGCACCCTAGATATCCTTTTCCTCGTTACGTTGTGTCTGCCCCCAGGGAATTAGCACTGATCATCACCTCTTAGATCATGTCACATTTGGCTACAGCATGTGCAGCATTTTCAGGCTCATCAAAGGAGCCCATGGGAACATTCTAGACCTCATCTCCTTCTCTAACACGACCGTCTCTCATTTTGTGTTTTGCTCCTGTGTGAGTGTCCCCATAAATTGATGAAATTTGTCCTAGTTCAAATAATTACATTTTGCCAGAAGCATGTGGTAATTGGCAAGGCACTACTTTGATTTGGAGGGGAGAGCTCATAAGAACCATGTTAGATTCCAGGTCAGTGAGAGCTTATCCTCTTAACAATATTAAATGTCATCAACCGATTTCAGGGTCATGGAAAGACCTCTGCAAGTGTGTGCTTCAATTGCTGAGAAACTTTCTGATATACAGGTATCACTGCATCCTTTGTTTTTCCCACACAGAATAGCATTTGAAATCAGATCCCTCTCTACCTTGAGTGTAAGAACAGAAAAAAGTAGCTCAGAAATAAATATTTTACTCATCAGAACAAGGAGACCCACCTAGGTGTGCAAGATAAATGAGGAGACACTTCTCAGACACCCATTTGGGGGTCACAAAATTCCTTTCACAAGTGTTCATTCATCAAGAGACACTTCTCTCCAGATAGAGCTAAAAACATCAACTGTGTCTCTCCAAGTGGCACTCCAGTCCATTCTACCCACTCTGTGCTGCAAATGCCATATAGTATGCGAACACACACAAACTACTGAGGAAAATAAGGCAAGATACTCAACTGAATTTCTTGATAACTCCAGGAGATGCAGCATTCAGAAGTAATTAACCTTTGAATATCCCTGCTACTTACTTTCCTACTCACTGACTTAATTTTAAAAATGTCTCTGTCAAATCCACCATACCTGTATCCTTTGGTTTAAATGACAGTGGGCTGATATTCCCTGAGCCAAGACAGAACTGGAGAACACTTATTCCAAAGCCAAAAAAGCTTTCAAAACTAGGTAGGAGTCTGTGTGCGTGTGGCCATCTCAGAACAATCTGTCTTCCTTAAGAATTCATGTTTCAGCAATATCATACCAAACCCTAAAACAACTGGGGTTATTGATCACCTCAGGGCTCATCTAGCACAAATAGATGGACAACAACATCTTTTTCAACACCTCAGCACAGCTGTATCCCAAGTGCTACTGCAAATCTGTATAGAGTTTATGTTATATAAAAACCGTGTATGGAAGAGTAAACTACAGTTAGCTCAGATGGTTGCATTTCAGCAGTCATGACAAGGCAGCTCCTAAACTTTCACACTGGATCAAGCAATATCTTCACAGAAGACTACTAAAATACATGTACTGCTATGTACAATTGTTGAGGGTTTAGATTGTGGCGTGAAAATAAAACCCTGGCAGACGTATTGTTAACCTCCTCTCTCCCCCCCCCACTTCCCCTTTTGCCCCTCCCTCTCCCCCCTTCCCACTCAGGACAGGCGATCGGGAGGGAAAGAAGGACAGAGAGAGAAAAGTTGGAAAAATTAAAGATGTTTTACTAATGCTACTACTAAGAATAGAGAAAATAACACAAAATATACAAAACCAATCTTGAAAGTCTCAGCAACTGCAGAGCCAGCACCCAAAGTCCTGGATTGGACTCTGTAGCCAACCGGAGCTGGATTCAGTCTCTCACTAGGCCTCAGTTCGCAGGGACGACCAGCAAGGTCCTCTCCTAATGTCAGCCATGAGGAAAAAGGGAAAAAGGAACGAGATCCTCTTGATCTCCCAGTTTTATATGAAGTATTCACATGAATGGAATGTTATACACTCTTGGTCAGTTTCTTGGTCACTGGTTTCTCGTTGCCCCTCTCGCGAGATGTCCATCCATGCTTATCAATAAGTTTGCATTCCATTGCTATGTTTACCAAAACATGTATCTGGTTCTCCAGGAAAATGCAGCTAATATGAAGGCTTTAGCTGACAGGCAAATTCACGAGAAGAGAAACTTGTTTTTTAACAAAACCAGGACAACAATCATTTTATGAACTAGATAAATTTGACTTATATAGCAACATCAAATTTCATTTTACTAGAGCTCGGACACAGCTGCAGTCTGAAACATGTAGGATATTTCTGTGCCACTTAAGACTGCACATTTACAAAACAGCATTGTATGGGAGTGTTTCTTACGGTAAGACAGTCCAGTAATTGTTTATAGGTTGATTTTTTAATGTGTTTACACTCTATTTTAAAAGCAGATCCAAACTGCACTTCAACCCAAATTTCCTGTATTTCCCAATTTTTTTGGATGCAGAGCTGAATCTCGGGTTTTGGCAGAGATCTCAGACACCCGGGGCAGGGAAGCTTCAACCCAGGCAGCCACTGGGCACAGGCCCTTCCCCACACACCCAGCTCCAGTGTGGGCACAGGCAGGAGGTGCCTGCTTGCCATGACTCTGCCCCCATATATCTCACAATTTCATGCAGTAACTTCAGATGCCTGAAGTCAGATAAGTCGTAGGCTGCTGCACAAACATCTCAGGGTATTCAGTGCTTTAGGTTGCTTTCTGGCTTGCGTTTCCCTGAGTAGTACTGACATGGACCTGTCCAGCACACACACATCACACAATTCCTGTCAGAAGTCAGATTAAATAAATGTCTTGCAGAAAATAACATCTCCCTTGAACTCTTCCCCACTAGAACTGAACGCACTGTTCCAGCAGATGTCTTAGGCTGTGTACACAGGCAAGATCCCTCCCGTTTCAGCTCAACATTCCACTTCTTCGGCATTACTTCTCTTAACCACAGCCACGGGCTGAGGACTCACATTAAGACATTCATTATTATGGCCCCAAAGTATTTTTCTCGTAATAGCTTTCCAAAACAGTTTCCCATCCTGTTGGCAGAGCTTTATTATCCCAGATGTTTTTATTTGAATTTGGCTGTATTTTTTAAATATTACTATTTGCTCTATATAAGGAGTCTTTTTTCACAAGATATACTTCCTATAAAGACATCCTGAGAGCTATTAGTTATATTTTTAACTTCTGATTTGTGTTGCCAGAGACTCCAATCAATTATTCTCTTATTTTGCTCAAGATTGACATGAAGTAATGCTTCCCTTTTGCTCTTTTCTATATATCATTATTACATTTATAGTTTTCCCAAGTTTCTTTTTCCAGTATTTCTTCAAGATGATGAAAGAATTTTTCAGGTAATTCTCTGAAGATCTCTAATGTAAACCACTGCTATAAAAATGGTTAGCTCCAGTTTGCGTACTTTTTAGCATTTGGGAAATGTTTCAATGAGAACTGCTGATGTTACACAACCCATGTGAACAGAAAAACAGGATCAACACATTTGATAAACAAACTATTGTGTGTTATTCTGCTCAGAGAATTTGAAATTGTTTGAACTAAGGCCAATCAGAAGGGAGATCATTGGATGATAGAAAGGTTTGGGTTGGAAGAAACCTTTAAAGATCACCTAGTCCACCCCCTGCCATGGGCAGGGACACCTTCCTCTAGACCAAGTTGCTCAAAGCCCTGTCCAGCCTGGCCTTGAGTGCTTCCAGGTATGGGGCATCCACAGCTTCTCTGGGAAAGTTATTCCAGCACTGCACCACCCTCACCATAAAAAAAAAAAAAATTCTTCCTTATGTCTAATTGAAACCTGTTATCTTTGAGTTTAAAATTGTTGCCCCTTCTCCTGTCACTACTGACCTTGGCAAAAAATCTGTCCCCATCTTTCTTATCAGCCCCTTTTAAGCACTGAAAGGCTGCTATAAGGTCTCCCCAGAGCCTTCTCTTCTCCAGGCTGAACAGCCCCAACTCTCTCAACCTGTCCTCACAGCAGAGCTGTTCCAGCTCTCTGATCATTTCTGTGGCCTCCTCTGGCCCCTCTCCAACAGGTCCATGTCTGTCCTGTGCTGAGGGCTCCAGAGCTGGACACAGGACTCCAGGTGGGATATCACAGGAGCAGAGCAGAGGGGCAGAATCACCTCCCTCGACCTGCTGGCCATGCTCCTTTTGGTGCAGTCCAGGGTATGACTGGCCTTCTGGGCTGCAAGCGCACACTGCCAACTCATCTCCAACTTTTCATCCATCAGCACCCCGCGTCCTTCTCTGCCGGGCAGCTCTCAACCCCTTTATCCCCCTGTCTGTATGGGTACTGGGGATTGCCCCTACGCGGGTGCAGGGCCTTACACTTGGGTTTTAATTCTATTGTACAACTGGTCTCTAAAGCAGAAAAAAAATGACAATTTTCCACCACCCATCAAAAATAAGAAACGTACTAGTAGCCCTCATAAGTATTAAATTAATGTATGATATTCAATATTTGTTTCATCTTTTGCTTTCCTCTATTTTTGCATTTATCTGATTGCATTTTATACTGATTTTTCATTTGTAATCTTTATGCCAAAACATTTTGAGTCTGATATTTTAAATGTAGATTTATTTGTAATCTTCTAATTCTCCAAATTCTAATTTCTCCACCTTTTCTATCTGTCTTATCCCTACTAATATCCTGACACACATGATTGCAAATGAACAATCTTGTATATTTGACAAGGCTTTTGACTCTCCTTGCTGACCTACATATTAATTTCTTGGTTAAGAAGGAGATGTTTAAAGATTTTCAAGTCAGTTATTTTTAATATTGACAATTTGCAGTATTTTCATTTTCCCCACCTTCATGTTCTTTCACAATCTTCTCAGCATTTACCCATTTCCAAAACCCGAAAAACTAATTTCAGCATCATTCCCATGTTTTTGGTGAGAAAAAAAAGTGAAAACGTCGTAGGCCTCAGCTGGCAAAGTACAGATGCTCTCTAGGTCATGGAGAGAAGCATTATCAGCTATGTGTCTGTGTTAATGAAATTATGTAGTAGTGGTATTACAGGGCCCAGCTCTGCCCTCAGCCCACTCAGCATTTCCTTTGACCTCAGAGAGATACGTGATTCAAACCCAAAACCTGGGCTATGGTCCTGGAGCAGCATAAGGTCTTGTCTGTTCCCCCCTGATCTGTGAAAGCCCAGTGACAAGCCTAAAAGAAAAATTCAGCCACCTGAAATTGAATTTAGACAGACTTAGGCACCAAAACCCTCCAATTCAGTAGAACTTTTCAAGAAAGCCGCCTAACCGTAATGAACATAAAGTTATAAAATGCCTCTTTGGTTTTTGTCCCAAATGCCCACAAGTGCTTTCAGTGTTACAAAAACTTGAAACTGTCCTGGTCAGAGCAATGAGCCAGCCTGGTTTTGGACCAGCATCTTCCATGTGATAAACTGAGGACAGAAACATAACACATCCCCACAAAGGGGGGAACTACAAAAAACACTACCAAATGCTGTCAACATAAACCCAGTAAAGGTGCACAGGGTGATTGATTAGTGAGAATTCACATAAGCCAGGAATCATTGTTCAGCCTTTTAATTACTACACCAAAAAAAAATTAAAAAAAGGTAGAGGTTTTGCTCCTCTTGCCACCTGGGGAGACTATGCCTCTGACTTACTACAAGTCCTGCTTTTTTCCACTCTGTGAGGGGCTGGCTGAAAGCAAAGTGAGCTAGGAGTGGAAGCCTTCTTGCTGAAGCTGAACTACTGCACAGAAAAGAAGGAAGATTCATGGGATCAGAAAGGCAGCATACAAGTCTCTACTACAGAGAAGGTCTCAGCTGAGACTTGGTCTCCTGGCAGCATGAATAAACCTCTTGTGCTGAAGGGTGCAACCTTGTATGTACCTTGTACGTACTGCTCTAAGTAATTCTCTCCCGGCTGTTTTGTTGTTTTTTTTTTCTTCTGAAGAGACTGATTCTGAACAGAGCTATTTGAGTACCTAATTAGGATTCTGAGACCTTTACTGGAGTGTTCCATTGCTGTTATTCTGGCAGCTGACGAGCAAAAATACTACACAGCAAGAAAGCAAACTGGACAACAGAACTTGCAGATGTCTATGAACAATGTACATTCAGATGGAAGAAATAAACTTACAAAAACTAATTTAACAGAAAGCTTTGCAAAAACCTCAGATGAAGCTCCTCTCTTAGCAGTTCAGATGTGGCAGCAGCGATGCAGCAAGTTCACTGTGTCTGTGCTGAAGGACACAGCTATCTGCTGGCCGGCAGAGAGAGGCCTTTCCCCCGCCGCTGCAAAGGTCCAGAAGCAGCAGCAGAACAGGAGCAGAGGCAGCAGCAGAACATACTCTGATCCGCTACAACGCACCCCCTCCCCACTCCCTTGCAACTTTTTCTGCAAGAGCACTCTGTGTGAGTGAAGATCTCGGGAGCAAAGCCTGGAATGAAAACTGCTTCACATACCTCTCTCCCCTCTGAAGAAAGCCGCAGGTCTGACCCAGGGGCCTGGCTCTGTGCCCACCTTTGCCTTGGCAGCTCCTGCAGTCCAGGGGCTTCTGCTGGATCTGCAGCCTCTGCGGTTGCCTGAAGAGCTGCTGGTTTCCAGGAGGGAGCAGAGCAAGAAAAAGCCTAAGAAGATACTGTGTTCTGTGGGTTTTCTGAGGCCCTTTAGAATCTACAATGTCCTTTCACCTTCCACAGCGTCACATACTCATTATGAAATTTATAGGTAATACAGCAATACTGCTGGTTTGTAAAAGACATCAAGAGGAGTATGAGTGACAGCACCTGACCATGTCAAGTATGTGTTCCTCCTGGTACTGATGATTAACTAGTGTACACTAAAAATATTTTAGTAGGCTGAGAAGTGACTTAATTCCTCAATATTTATTAGATGTATATAGACTGTGAGGAGGGGGGGGGGAATGTTTCAAAGTTAATGATTGTTTTATGATTTATGATAAGGCTATAAATCTCTATGCAAAAAGGAGAGGAGATCAAAGGGAATCGTATCTCATTATGAATTCTGAGGCAGCCTGAAGACTCCACTTTTCATATCTTGTTTCTTAGCAGGGCAAAAATTTGAGCTTGAAATGGAAAAAGATAAAGCAGGCTCCAACAACTGAATCATCATCATCAACTCCCGAGCTGAGTTACTATGGCAATGGCAGTGCTGCTGCTCAGCTTCTTCTTACTATTTCTACTGGTACAACAGCTTTGTAAATGTACATGGGAAATTTCCACCGCTCACGTGCCACGTGCACCTTGCAGAAGATGCCCACGGTCTCAAGTGCCCTGGTTCCTACTGAACAGAAGAGCAAATTTGTGTCATTAAAATATACAATTTGCAATTTTCCATTTTCCATAGAAACAGTCTTGGAGCAGTAAGGAAAGGACCACGATTCTTCCTGCCCTCTTGTGCCTCAGCAAGGGATGATCCAGTGCTTAGAAGGTATCCCACGAGCACACAGAATTTTTTAACACAGGAATCTTAAGCATTTTTTTTTTCAGCTGTAACTATCTCATTTCTCTAAATTATAGATGTCTTGACATTGCCAGGGGAGGGTGGTTTCATCTTTTTGGCAAAGCATAGCTTGGAGCTCTACATAAGTAATGGATCTAATCCTGATACCAGGTTAATAAATTAATAATTATAACTCTTTGTATATGCAACAATCAGTGTCTTGGTACTCACTGGTGTCTTCTTTCCTCTTCGAGGCCTAGATAAATGCATCACCTTTCCCATTACTGATGGTACAGTCTCTGCACTGCACATAAAAGACACATTTGCTCTCAATTATTTTTAAGACAGTATTTAATATTTACACTCTAATAGCAAACAGAAGTTCCCAACAGGAATTGGGGCCCTTTGTAGGAAGCATACATGCAAAGGAAATCTTTGCTGAATAACACTTATTGCTGGAAGTAGTTTCTGCAGGCTCATTAAGTCCTATTAGCAGACATACACGTGGAACCTCAAATGAACTTCATATCAAGAATTTCATCATCCTTTTTTGTGGAAAAGAAGCTCTTCTCACCCACTGTGTGGATATGCACACAGCCCAGATCGCAGTCCTGCTAATAGATGCATGTCTTTTAAGTAGGCCGGCTCTGGGGAGCAGATGAACAAGGTTAACACATGTGCATTAATCAATAGGAGGGTCAACGATAATTATCACAATGAAAGGTATGAGAGACAATACAATAATTAAATATACTACACAATGTGTTGTCTGAGAATCAAGCATTCCATAAAAAAACTGCAACTAAGTAAGGAGCAGAAGGAGAAGAAAACATCTCAGGCATTTTGCTATTTATATAGCTATGCATCTATCATAATTGTACTGGTAACATCTGCCCTCTGTTATCTATCTGTTTTGGTGCCTCAGTCCATAAAACTATCTATAAAAATCTATAAAACTGCACACACAGCCTGTGCTCAGGCTGCCCAGATTTTAATATGTTTACGTTCCTTACAGCCTTCTGCGACCGGGGCGGGCAAGGATCTGCCTCCCCCGGGCACCCCACTGCGAGAGGTGCCGGGGAGATGCGGCCGCAGCCGGGGCTGCCGGCGGGCAGGGGATGCGTCCCCGCCCCGTCCACGCACCTGCTCGGCGCCCTCGGGGCGGCAGCGGCGGCCCCGGGCGCGGCGGCGCGGACGGCGGCGGCACCACGTGTCGGGGCGGGGGAGCGGCGGGGCCGGGCCGGGCTCCGCCACCTCCGGCGCCGCAGCGGCACCAGCAGCAGCAGCGGGAAGGAGCAGCCCGGGTTTAGCGCATCCTCCTCGCCCATGCAAGGTGCCTGTCCCCCGGCTGCGCGGTGACTGAGGAGCGATGGGGCCTCTGCGGGAGAGCAGCAAGGTGAGGGGGGGCCGGGCGGCTGCGGGGACGGAGGAGAGGCAGGGCCGGGAGGCTGGGGTTTGCCTGTCCCTGCAGGGATGGTGGCGGGAGGAGGGCGCATCCCTGATGCCGAGGTGTCCCTTCCCGAGCAGGAGCAGAAGACGCAGCTGGAGAAGGAGACAGCCCGCAGCCGCATCCCCCGCCTGGTCCTCCGGCCGCAGCAGAAGGTGTCCCCCGCTTCCGAGTCGCCCTTCTCGGAAGAGGAAAGCCGGGAATTCAACCCGCCCAGTTCCTCCGGGGGCTCCCGCAGGACCATCAGCAGCAACAGCTTCTGCTCAGGTACTGCAAAGGGACCCCCCCTGGCTCGGTCCTCAGCCTGGGGCTCACGGTGGGCCCCACTGTGCCAACCCCCGAGGCTTCGCTGTCACCCCCTGATGCAGAATCCGTGTGTCAAGCTGGTATCGAGCCCTACCAAGCATCCCGCTTTGCAGATGAAGAAGGGCAACCATTGATTTTTCCAGGGAAATCCAGTATCTGTTCTTTTAATACATGTCCATAAGTGACACCAGATGTTTCCATTTCAAGTTCTGCTATCCACCACTAAAAAGTTGGCGGTTTTACTGCAGCAGAATAGTTGCTTTAAAGAGAAAGATTTGCCTTAAAAGCTTCTGTGTGGATTTGAGACATTCTGGAAAGCCCATAAGCCAAAGAGTCTGTAAAACAGGGGAGTTGCTACTAAGGGCATCAGTCATGGATCAAATACTGCATTTGCTTTTGGTTTTGTGACTATGATCTCTGTACATGAATCGGAACTAAATATATAGGTGAAGTTTTCACTGTCATATTGAAGCGAGGTTTTCTATTTGAGAATTCAGGCTTTGCCCGACAAGCTTGTCACCAGACGTGAGCTGGGCATGATCTCTGTAGAGAAGGCGATGGCTGGGTGATGTATCAGAACTGCATTACTGCTTTCCAACTGTAGACCACGAAAGTGTCACTTGCTCTTCAAAATGAGTATATTCCTTTATGTCAGGCATAACTTGAAACCAGATTTTTATGTTAAATATTTGTCCTGTGTAGAGTTAAGCACAATTTAAGTGCCTCAACTAGCAGCAACTCAGATACCTACTAGTGGTGAGTAATGTTTTAATTCAGTGAAACTCTTCACTGTGTATGAAATTATGCATGCGGGCAATGGCATTGAGGGTCACATCATTAGCACCTTTGGCTCTACATGCATGTGGTAGTTTTCAAGATATTTTGAGAACTGAAAATTTGGTTTTAATAGGCAATAATTTGGAGAGCATAACATTTTCTGTCTAACTAAAAATCTTAATTATAGCAGGTATATCAGCAAGTTCCTGAACTTCCTTTTTGTTTATTTATAAAGCATTTAAATTACCAAAGCTCTTCCTGAGAACAGCCAGAAACACTTGTATTTATCTTCAGTACAGTGGATCAGATTTTTTAAAAAATCTTTTAACAAAAACCTGTGTATTGAACACTGTGTACAAGAACAGTCAATTTTCCTAGATGAGGAACACAATATCCACATGTGAGTCTACCATTTCCTTCTTAGCTTGGATAGATTTTGCAATTCGGGCTCAGTGGGATGATCTATTTGGTTATTGTTTAATGAACAATGCGGAGTGTTAAACAAACAACACAGGTGGTAAGAACACTGAAGTCTTTTTCCCTTTTGAATCCCTCCACCTTACCTGTTTCAGTTCACCTGTAACAAAGACCTAAAATCTTTTGAAGCTTTCTAGAAATACCTCATTTTTATGATCTCTCCCAAATGGCTGCTTTTTATCCTGCTTTTTTTTTTTAATGTGTTGACAAGCCTTTCATCCTGGTTACTGGCATTCTTTTTTATGATATCTTTTGGTTTTGTACCTCATTTGTACCTCATTCTTCAGATCTACTGAACACAGAGCTGCCAGGTGATCCCTTGCAGTCCTGCCACACAGCGCAGGGTGTGTCTGGAGTCCCTGCAGAGCTCTGTGATTACTCTGGGTGTCCAATCTCGTGGTGTGACAGTTCTAAAGTGCCTTTCACAGAGGTGTTCAGGAGCGCGATGCTGGTCTCTTAACCTGCCCCTTAAGGACAACTGGTCATAGTTTATGTAAGTCAAACCTTACGCAGCCAAGGACCAGCCAAGGCACTGTCCTCCATCCCAGTACCTGGCTTTGGTGTTTGGGTTTCTTCCCTGTCTTCCACCTACGATCCTTCCTTATCATGGCGTGTCTAATTGAGATTGAAATGCCCCAGTGGCAGCAGGTGGCTGCTGGTTCCTGCTTCTGGTGAATGGTGAAGAACTGAGGCAAGATGCAGGCAGAGGAGCTGCAGCCTCCAACCTGCCTCTCCTGGTGCCTTGCCAGGCACTTTACCGTCTTCATTGAGAAGTGTGTGCCAGGAAGTGTATTTAAAATTAGCAAGTAATGCATTTGGGAGAGGTGAGTGGATGAATATGATGAATGATAGTATGATGGCAGTATTAAAAAGCTCGTGGGCATTTGGAGAAATGCTTTTTTGTTACTTATTTGGAGCATATAACGCCAAAAGTTAATAAGCAGTAAATAGTGTGAATCGTCCTCTGGAACAATTCCTTTCCTCTCTACCTTTCTTTATTACTGACATCAAGTGGTTATGATTACTACATATCTTTTTCCCCTGGTAGAACCATTTTTTTTTTCCTAGTCCATATAAATATGTGTTTCCTGCTTGATTCCGTAGAGCTTCTGAGGTTGTCCACTTTCCCTGGGTGCTCACATCGGTCCCAACCCATAAATGAAGGCTCAGAGTTCTTTTTTCTCTCTAAATGTGAGCATCAGGGTCTTTCAGGTATTGTTAATGTTGGTTTAGGTAGGGGGAACCTCAGGAACCGTGGCAGTGCTGCGAGAATGGTGGCAACAGCAGAAATGCCACACAGCAGCAGACAAGGGACACTTTGTTTTAATGCTTATTTTCTTTTGAAGTTGTTAGTTCTGGCTGAGATAAGTTTTAAATTTGCATGACCATCTCTGTCTTGTGTGACTGGATCAGAGACTCGACTTGATCATGTTGGTCAATTAGTTGGAACTGACTTTATGTCATTTTTTGCCTTGTAAGTCTGTATGAAACATGGTGAGCCCGTTAATCTGTTTTATCTGTGACAATCCTCACAAAATGTATTTCTAATATTCTCTGTTTCTGCCAAATGAACATGGATGCTCTCTGGATGTTGTGTAGCCAAGCTGAGTCTTTTATCAGCATTCACTCAGTGCAATCCTTCCTTAAAATCTTAGCACATCTGGGCTTCTGTTTGTCATTTGATATGGGAGCACTTCTCTTCCTGCAGCCGCTGCCCTCCTTTGGCTTGGACGTTGGCCACAGAACTTGTATGATGTCAAATGATGTGAAAACATTCTCCCAGCAGCTTCATCTGGCTCGGCTGCTACCGAGCATTTCCCCATGTCGTGTGTTTTCCTCATAAGTTGCACTTGGCTTCAAAGCGGCTGCAGACACTTACCTTGTCAGTCGTGAGAAGAGCGTGATTTTAAACACTGCGAATAAATCATCCCCTCACGGGTACGTGGCGGAGCGGCTGCTGAGCTGGTTTTGTGGTTCCAGTTACAGGGTTTGCCTTGTAAGAAATAAGATACTTAGGGCGGGGCGTTATCCTTGATTTTTTGTATACACGTCCCTTTGATACCAAGCCAGTTGTGTATTGGATTGAAGGCAGCCTGGACGTGCTACGCTCAGTAACGGGCTGTTTTGCTTTTCATTTTAAAAGGAAGTTAGTTTTGGATGTACTTCTTTTTTTCTCTAGTTTCTGCCTCTGAATAGCTCAGCTTTTAAATTTCTCCTTGTGAAGAAGATCTGTTACATGATGCCTTTATAACAACACCCAAGGTTTCCTTCAGCCTTTCTTCAGAAGGCAGCCGCCTGAATTTCTGCAGGTAACGCAGCAGCGCTTTGTTAGCTGAGATGGAGCTTTGCAGGAAACAGTTGTGCATTTAATAATCAGTTCAGTAAAAGACTTTGGGAGCCAGAGGAGCTGTTGTATTCCCATAGCAAATATTAATAGTTCATCTTTTCTTGGGCTTACCTGCAAATCGCCTCTTTAACTAGACTGCATAGTACTACAGGCCATTGAAAAACAGCGTCATCTCTGTGAATGAATGATGTGACTCAACAGTGTTTTCAAAAATAGGAGTAAAAGCTTCTTTCTTGCTTTTTCTTTCCAATTTCAAAGTCTGGGTACAGTGCTTATTTCATAGTTGGTTTTTTTTTTTTTTTCTGTTATAAAGCATTTTTTCAAAAATCTTACTCTTTACATGTGTGGCACTATAAACATGCTCCGGTACCGTGGCTGCACCGTAATCCCCAGGCTGTAGGTGCTGCACCAGGGATCTTGGTGTCAACGTGCTTGCTCACTTGCTCCTGCACACCATCCCCTTGAACTCGGAGATTATTTGCCAACTGGCCCAGCTGTTGATGGATGCTGGGGCTGAGTTCACAGTGCACTTGTCCAAAAAAAGCACGTAGGCTTTAGGCAGGCATCTTAAAGTCAGTGTGAATGCGCTAGCCATATTGCTAGCCACAGACTAGGGGAGATTTTGTATGAATGTTGCTGAATGAAATGCTGTGCCTTCTCATGCTCCAGTAGATGGTTTCTTTGATAGAACATCAAAGAAGGTTGTACTGTAAACCAGCTAGCGTTGGAGGCTACACTGTTGAAGTGTGTGTACTTGAGTATGTATTTCTGAATAGAAAACGATAGAGGAAAGCAAATTTTCAGTATTTTAACAAATCAACGGGTTGAGGCCATAGACTTATTAAGAATTACTGAAAAAAAGATGTTTATTATTTGTGTATATATGTATGTATTATTAAGGAAACAGTGATCTCTCCTGTTCCTACTGGTTTATTTGTTTTTTTTAGTCTGAGTTACTGAATTGAAGAGAGGTGCTTAAAAGTGCTCAAGTATGTGATACTGAAAGTTAACTTCTCTTTCCTGCAGTCCTTTATGCTATGCTTTTCCACAGTCCTTCTGCCATTTTTTCAAACTTCTGAAGTGGAGGTTTTCTCCAGCGCATTTGTTTGCATCATTCTGTAAGGCAGTTCAGTAATCACTGTGATATTAATTTGCAAAAACATTGAAACAAAAATCTGCTTTCAAAAATGCACGTATGGCCTTTGCATAAGGGTGACACTGGTGACATGCTTCCTTTTCTCACTGCTGTTCCCCTGGAGAATTTCCTGCTGGGTCAGCTTACATGCAATAATTTATTATTGCTTCTTATTGTTAACCACCAGTTCTGTTTCTGTGGCGCAGAGATCTGTTCCAAACGTGGAAATGAGACAGTGTCTAGGTACTAAAGAGCAAAGCCTGCCTGTTCCTCAGATTTTGGCCTTTCCTGGCTTCCCTTTCAACTTCACTATTTATTCCCTCTTGCTAAGTAACAATCCTTTTGTTCCTGTGCCACACAACAACATCTGGAAGCCAAAATATTTAACCTTTTGAGTGTTTGTTGTCACCTTTTTATGTGTCTGTCAGCGCTGTGAACCCTTAAAACCTGACCCAGAGCCTCCTGAGGTCAGTAGAAGAGTTCCTGTTGTCTCTGGCACATTTTGGACAGTGTCCTGAGAACAGTCAGTACATCACCCTTTCTACTACCCTGTTTGTCACAGCTTGCTGTGTACTACAGACTGCATGCTAACTATATCGTGTACTTTCTTTGCCACCAATGCATAATCCAATACTTCTGTTTTGAAGTGCTTCTTCATGCAATTTTCTATTGAGTTGAATATTGTCATGCATTGAAGAACATCACAACTTGTAGCAGGAATGAAACTTAAATGAGAAGTCTTTGATTAATTTTGTATTAAAAGAGAATCTTAATGTTTTAAAAGAAATTCTACATGACATGTTTTAACCGTACGTTTACAGGGTTAGTATAAGTCCTTGAAATTTTGGAACAGTGTTTTGGCATATATGTATCACCAAATATAGCGAGTGAGTTCTGTGGTGATGTTAAGTGCCACTCTGGGTTTGGTGGCAATTAAAAAAATGCATAAAACAACAATGGATAGAGTATATGTGGTTTCCAAGCATCATTAGAATGTAGACAGTGCAATGTTGTCAGGTGATGTTGAAGCCCTGAGGATCACAGTCATATGCTGTCGGCTATGGAGACACAGCTATATGAGAAAGAAGGAATATAATGTTGTGCCATTTGAGGAACAGGAACAAATTTTCATGTGGTCTATTGAAGATATTTGTATCCAAAAATGGTATCTTCAAAACTGGCTAGAATATTTATTTTTCCTTTGCTGCATAAATAAACTAAGCATGTAAAACCACACACACAGAAACCCATCTATAGATACATACATTTCACACGATGTTGATATGAAATATGTAATATTTTTTACACTTGATGTTGTCATGGCCTTCTCACCTGAGACAGCAGCTGTGGCTCCACTTCTAACTCTTGGCCTCAGGAAAGGTTAGTGAGGTCTGTTGAAGTGTTTTAAAATATCTGCCGAACTGCCAAGACTCTTCTTTGTCTCTTTTTCAGACTCTTTCATCTCCTTTACCTTCAGTTAAAACTTTTCTTTAAAATTTTCAAATAGATTTTCAATCCTTTATCATATTAAACCCCCTGTCCAAATGTTCTCTCTAATGTGATATCAAAACCCTAGGAGCTGTGCTATTCCTGACCACAGCACTCTCCTAGTAACAGTACTGTTTTTATTGATCTTTTTACTCGTAAGTCTTCATGCTTTTGTTCTGTAATACTAATGCCATTAGTGGTGCTATAAATGTAATGACAAAGCCAGTGAGCCACAATTATATAGTCCTTTTTTCAGATGGTTTCCCAGAACTCACATCAGTCCTGCTTATTAGTAAAATGTTCAAATAAAAGGAAGATTAGTAGAGGCATCATTTGCTGCCAAAGTCAATTAAAATTTGCTGCTTCCGTGTAACTTCACTATTGTAAAGTCAGATGTCAAAAGCTGATACCTTTAAGGACATTTGTGGGAAATACTGCATGGTAAAAGATGCCCAAGCTTTAGGATTGGGTCAGTCCATCTTCTTTCACCTTTCTCTCCCTTCTTCTACACAAGCTGAGCCTACCACCATTTATGCCGTGCTGTGAGTGAGCAGCGAGGACCTCTTGCCGAAATCAGCGAGCAGCTTCCATACTAAATTTTCAGTAGTGACCATTAGTAGTCAGCCTCTGGGTGTGAGGGAAGCAAGGCCAAAGGAGCTGCTGAGAAACAGGTGTAAAACTTGCCTGTGTATTAATGATGGGAACCTCAGCAACAGGTAAAAGGACTTGAAGATGTCTAGTCGTGATTTTACTTACTTCACTACTGCGTTAGGTTTTATGAGTAGAACATTAAAATCAATAGATGAACTGGGAAAAACATGGTGGTTCCCAGCTGTGGAATATCTAAAAAATGTAAAGGGAAAGTATGATCCTAACCATGTAGATTGTACGGGACCTCTGAGATCATTTCATGTAGCCCCCTTTTTGTAGCAGGACTATTTCCAGCACTACGTCACATCAGCCATGGCTCTGTCTGTCTGAGTCTAGAAAACCGTCAAGGACAAGAGTTTGCACA
The DNA here is from genome assembly GCF_037038585.1 of Patagioenas fasciata. Lineage (NCBI taxonomy): Eukaryota > Metazoa > Chordata > Aves > Columbiformes > Columbidae > Patagioenas > Patagioenas fasciata. The sequence goes on from NC_092521.1 coordinate 19,733,477, forward strand.
GCCTCTCTAGGTGACCCCAGGGAGTGGTGGAGCTGCTTGCCTGCCTTCCTTGACAGGCAAAATGGAGCATAGTTAATTCAAGTTCTGTCTGCAGAGACATACAGATTAAATGTGGAATTCATTTGCTTAGGAGGATAGCTAGGCCTCCTCTCTTTTCCTGTCAAGGATATAGTTTTGTTGGTTTTCTGCTTTGTTCTAGTGTGTTTTTGACTTCTGTTAAGACACTTGCCTTACAAGCACATGAAATTCTGAATAATTTTATTAAATACCCACCCCAACAGATCTTAAAAATAGCTGTAAAGTTAGTTAAGAATTGAGCAGGAGGACTAGCAATAGTAGCATTTTTCGGACTCTACTTCTAGTGAAGTTATTAAATGTTTTTTTCAACAGTCTGATTTTGCAGGTTTGCAGATGAGAAATTCTTTGTAGCAGATGACTCATCTCCTAGAGTACATAAAATCACCTACTGGAATGGCTGCAATAAAAATGAAATGTTGTAGTACAAATAGTAGATGAGGAGAATATTCACACCTCTCACCTTAAGCTGTGCTCCCTAAATGGTTGCTGGGCAGCTGGGGGTGCCCCCAGAGGGCCGTTCAGTGTTGTGATGAGGTAGGAGTTGGACTCCTACCTGTTGAGAGCCTGATGGTGTGCATGTGGACATGTTCCAGCTCTGTCCTTCCATGTGCACTACTCATGTTATACTATTATGCTTCATTCTGCTGCTTTTGCTATGATCCTTTGTGTTGCCCAGTTGTTCCAGAATAATATTGTGAATCTCTTGTCAGCAATGTTTTCCAGCTGGGTGGTGAGCCCTTGCACCTCACTTGTTCAGCTGCACAAGTCAGGACGGTGGTTGTGCTAGTCAATGGAAAGAGATGAGATTCTCCAGACAGTGACTCAGCGTACTGGAGAAGCCTAAATTGCCCTGTTGTCGTGACTCATCCTCCAGAGGAGCCTCTTTCTCTCCATTTAAAATAGAAGGAGCCTTAGCAGGTGGAAGCTAGCTGATAGATTCCTTCGGTGTCTGTCAGCAACTTTCATTAATGCATGAAACACCCCTGTGCTACAAGAGCAGTCACAAAAAGAAGACCAAAGCAACACATAGGGAGTCAAAAATTGTGGAGCAAACAAGCAGTTTGGAGGATTATCCTGAAAAAAATCTGAAATACCCTTCGTGGTTCGCTGTCAATAGCCAGCTCACAGTGCACCATCCTGGCAGAGCCATCGCTACTTGGGCTAGAAACGGACAGAAAGGGAACCATCAGGTGAAAGTCAGCAAATGGTTTTGCCTTGATACACCGAATTTTCAAAAGTTCATTAGAGGCCCACGTTTAATTCTGGAATCCACATTTCTTAGTGGAAATGCAGAGTATGTACAGCCTGAGCATTGGTCAAAGGAGCCTTAAGGAGGAGATGAAAGTAGGACAGTAGACAAGGGATCAGGTTGGGGTTGGATAGTTAAGACTCATGAGAGTACATAACTAGATCTGGAAGCTTGGAGTGAGGGTAAAAATAAGTCAGTGGATCCTCAGTGAGAGCATCATTAATTATTTGGATGCATCACATAAGGAAGTTGTAAATTCAGTATTTCTTGACATCTTCAGGAAAAAGCAGTATTTTTCTAAAGAGGGCTCTAAAGCATATTTCAGAGACATTTCTAAGGCTTCTGTGCACAGAAAATCAGAGGAAGTCATCACGTCACAACATACGGCCTTAAAGGCAACAAGAACAATATTTTTGTCTGTTGTTAGAGTATTATTATCTTCACCACTGTTTATACTTTGACTTTACTATTTGAAATCTAGGCAGTGCACGCAAATGTCAGAGTGCTCTGAGCAGCTTCCCTGATTGTTTGTTTGAGAAGACACTATCCTGTGCTTGGCTTTGAAACTTGGCAAGCGTGTCTGATCTGGGAGAGGGGTTGGATGTAGAGTTTCAATGATGAAATCCAGCTGATGTTCAAAGGAAAAGCCTACTCCCAAAACGCTCTTAGGAGGCCACTGGGAAACAAGACACCATGAATATTGCTAAGGAAGCAATGAAAGTAGTCTGTTACAAATTTATGTATTTTTCCCTCTTGTGCAAGTAAATAATACAGGCAAGATCAGAAGTATGGACTTTCACAGCAGTATTTGCCAGCTTTCTCTGTTCTGTCTTCCTGATGCTCATGTGCCTGAGAAGGTGTATCAGGTCTGTCTGTATTCCTGAGAAGTCTGGACCTGAAATCTTTACTGGGGCAGAACTCTTGCTACATTCACATCATGGCTTCAGCAGAAAGGGAATCCCATTGTGGACTCATCTGCTCCTGTTACCCTCTTGCCAACTTTGGAGACAGGTTCCTTATCTCGGCGCATTTCTGGTAGACATCTTCACCTCTTTCTGTCAGAGTTGCAGCGGAGTTTTGGAGGAATCTGCAGGAACCACGGAACCCACGCTGCTGTAGTTGCATCCTTCCTGCTGCAGACAAGGAGCAGAGATGTTCATTGAGCAGGGCAGGTGGTCAAGCTGTCTGTGGGATGGAGGGGGCATCAGGGTCCATGGGGGGGCCTGCTGCTCTTCTGTGGGAAGTTCACCTACAATATTAAATACAATTAAATAGCCTGCTAAGGCTTCATTAGCAGGCGAGAACAAAGATATGTGCGGGCAGTTTGGCTTGCACCGAGCAGTTGAATAGCCCTTCAGTGCTGACCAGGACTTCTTCTGCCAGTACGGTGAGCTGCAGGTCGGGTGGGAGGTGGATCTCTCCAGTGTACAGAACTTTGCTTGCCCTTGGTGGTGAGCACCAGCATTTCGTGTGCAGCTGTTCCTTTCTGTGGTAGTAAACATTTTTATTATTTAAAAGACACCACAAAAAGCTGACACAGAAAACTGTTTCTCTGAGGCTTGCCCTAGAGTTTATGATTTTGTTCACAGTTCTGGCTAATACTAGGTAGAAGGAATAGAAGATATACATTGCATTAAAAAATAACAAGTGATCAGAGGAGAGGGAGTACAATAAAATGATTCATTTACTTCAGCTGGAGTGGGAATGCTCATCTGGTTATTGGTGTGTCTGAAAGTCACAAGGGGAGTAGAGAAGAACTGTTGTGCTTTGTGCCAGGCTTATTTAATAGAATAGTTTGGGTTGGAAGGGACCTTCAAAGCTTATCCAGTCCAACCCCCCTGCAATGAGCAGGGCCATCTGCAACCAGATCAGGCTGCTCAGAGCCCCGTCCAGCCTGGCCTTGAAGATCTCCAGGATGGGGCGTCTACCACCTCTCTTGGCAACCTGTTCCAGTGTTTCACCACCCTCCTTGTAAAAAATTTCTTCCTCATATCTAGCCTGAATCTCCCCTCTTTTAGTTTAAAACCATTACCCCTTTTCCTATTGCAACAGACCCTGCTAAAAAGTCTGTCCCCATCTTTCTTACAGGACCCTTTTAAGTACTGAAAGGCCATAACAAGGTCTCCCTGGAGCTTTCTCTTCTCCTGGCTGAGAAGTCCAGCTGAAGGACTAGCTAAAGGTCTGCCCACGTGTCTCACCTTGCCAGTAACCCAGTGAAGCGCCTGGAAGGGCTGATTGACTCTTTAATAAATGCCCCATTGCAATGTAAGCTCAGATCCTTAAGGGTAAAATGAAAGTAGATATGAAATAATCTGATCATACAGTGTCATCGATGTGATATTAGAGGCAATGGTTGCAGGTGGTAATTAAAATATTGATTTTTTAAATGCTATTTTTGTATGCTTTCTTTAGCTACCTTATTTCCTCATTGCAGTTAATTTAACATATTTGGGAGGGGGTTTAATGCCCTAATTCTTAATGCTGTAGTTAAGTTCTTTCATTGTTTAAAGTTTTATCAGCTCCTGAGGTTCTTCCAGGTAGCCTCTCTGTAGCTTTGGAAGTTATTTGTACATGAAGACTCTCATTTAAAACACATCTGTGAAGTCTACAGAACTTGTTCAACTATTGCAGTGATTTTATCAGTGGAAAGAGAAAGTAAATAGTTTCTTGTCTTTTAAAACAAACAAACAAAAAAAAACCAACCAACCCAAAACCAACCAACCAACCAAAAAAAAGCACAAAAAAAAAAACACCACAAAGTTTTGGAAATCATACCACATAGAGAAGTATCTAAGTGGAAAGGTCATAATTAAAAATCAAACTGCATGAATCTGTAGTTTTTTCTGATTATAGTTGATTATGTTTGTGTGCCTCTAAAGGGAACATGCTTTGTCCATAACTAAAGGAGCTGCTTAAATGCAGTTCAGCAGCTCGCTCAGCTGTGCTGATCCGCTGCCCTGTGGGCTGCATTCATTCAGCCCGCAGGAGACTCCGAACCCTTCAGAAAATGAAACAGGTGCTGATCTGTGAGGAAATTGCCACCTTCTCTCTTCTCTGTGTTGAGTTATATTGTGATGTTGATGGGAATGGAAAGGATGAAGTAAACTAAAATCATCTGGGCAACAGTCCTGCTTTAGTCAGGATGAATGTGAAGACGGGCTGAAAACCATATTAGCGGTCTTCTCTTTCCTGTTATTTTTCTAGGGACTAATTCTGAATTGCGGAAGGTGCCAGCAAGATGGCAAAAGGAGGTGCTTGTAGGCTTAATTGAGCTGGTTTGAAGGAATCAAATATGATTAAGCTGGATTAGGTGCTTTACACCCTTTGTGCCTGGGAGGTACTCCTGCAAGCAGGCTGGGCTGCCCTGCGGCCTGGCATCAGGCCTGGCAGCAACACCTCCGGTGCTGTTACATGCTAATGCATGTATTATAGCGTGCACTGGATGGTCAGCACCTATAGGCACCGTGCCCAGCACTGGAGGCAGGACACAGAGAAATGAGAAACAAACCACTGGAACAAATAGGTGAGGGCAGAGTGACTGGCGAAGCACAAAGGAAAACTGGTTGATATGAAAGGATGTGGTTGTTTTACTGTACTGAGGGAACAATAGTTAGAAATAGCAAAAGCTGCTCTTTTCTGCAGAGGGAGGCAGGCAGGGAGGGGCTCAGATAGTTACGTGGTGCTCCTTTTTTTCTCATAAATGCACAGTCATATACTGACTTTTTAAACAATCTCCCCATGCAAAGTTCATTGCAAAATCAGGCTTGACCTAAATTACGAACAGGGTGGAAGTGGTAAATGCAGTGTGATCATGCAAATTATTTGGCTCAGTTGCGGGTACTTCTTTGAGTTTCATGTTAGGTAATAATAACATACCGGGAACAGAGTGCAATTGCATAATTAAGATGTCAGCTTTCATTTTATCCTGGGAAAGATCAAACAATTATATTTCTCCAGGAGAGTAAATATTCAAGGCTTCCTAGTGTCAGAGTAGCCTGTTTGGTTTTGTTGTGTATCTGTAAACCACGGTGACTTTTAGGACAGCTGTGATTGCTCAAGATTACAGGAGATGTGATTAGGTGAAGGGAGTGTTTGATATGTGGATTTCACCTGGATTCAGACTTCTTACCTTGCATTTAATTGTTAAGAGCTGGAGTGTTTGTATTTCTGGAGGTCAGGAACGTGGGTCTGCTCCCGAGGTGGCTGCTGATGCCGTGAAGTACTGGAGTGTCCTCGGAGGAGTTCGGCTTTAAATGAAAGCAGTCTGTGTGTAACACACTCTCTTCAGAACTGGGAACCTCACACCCACTTGTCAAGAAGGAAGAGCTCTGTGATCACAGTTGCTTTAAAAGGAAACCTTTATTAATTCTGGTTAAATTAAAATCCTGACTTCGTGCATATGGGCTGTAGGTCGTTCTCTTGTTGTTCAGATAGGAACAGATCTTAAAGAACAGCATGTGGCCCATGCTTGTTTTTCATCCAGTGTGTGCTACACAAGCCATTCTTGTGTCTTATGTACACTTTTTCATACCATACTACTCCCTAACCTAGCCAAGTCAAAAGAATTTTTCATAGATCTGAGTTTTCATTATGTAGCCCCTAATGTTGTATTTTGCCAGACTTTGTGAAAGAAGCACTTACTATTTTAGTCTGCCATAAGGTATTCAAGACTTAAATGGAAGAAACTAATAGCTTCTCACCAGGTTTCAGAGCCAAGGTCGTGCATATCAGGTAACTGACTGCAAACAGTTGTAGTTCAAACACTGGGGGTATTTTTAATCTGAAAACATTCATGTACGTATTAGATAGAAATTTTGATGTTTTCCCTTTTCAGATGACACTGGCTGTCCTAGTAGCCAGTCAGTATCTCCAGTTAAGACTCCTTCTGATGCTGGAAACAGTCCAATCAGTTTTTGCACTGGTAGTGATGGAGACTTCTCCAGGAAGAAATTCAGTCCAGGGACAATGACCGAAGGGAACCCGCAGCTGGCTCGATATAAGAAGGAGGCAAAGACAAGCCTAGTAAAGCCCGGTGAGTACAGTATGGTTCCTTTCATTTCTTTAATTACGCTTCCTAATTGACTAGAACTTCTACAGATGTCTACATACACTGTGTTGTGGTGCCTGCGATACCACTAATGCTGAGAGGAAATAAAAAAATATAGTTGCATTCCTTCTATGAAGCCACCTGCAAGATTTGAAAACACTATTTGTATTAGCTATTTCAAGGAAATAAAATTAATCGACATATTAACTTTCTTTTCTGAGGCTCAATGGTGATGTCAAATAAAAACTGAAATTGATTTTATCCTATTTCATGGTAATTGCACACATATTTCACTGGCCGAAGATAAATGACTCTTACTATCAAAGCAAAGAATTACAGTCTTCTGATATTGTTAGATTTATTGTTGAATCCTGCCTGAAGATTATGCTGCCAGGCTGTGATAGCTCTGGGGATACAACATGTCAAACCAAAGCAAGATAACGGGCAGCCTACATGTGGGAGTTAGGTTTAAATCTGAACTGCACTGGCTGCATGAAGAACATGTCTTACATGGTCCCAGGCTAATGAGGCACCTCAGACCACCATCTAAATCAGCACCTGCTTGTCTCACATCCAAGACTCAATATCCTGGCGTGTCACTGGCTGCTGTAATTGTAATGAGTAGATACAAAATATTTTTGTGATTCATGTACGGGCATGTGATTCATGTTGATTGCAAATGGTCAGGGTATTTGTGCTGTTATTTAATTAATCATGGAGACAGAGAGGATTTCGAGCCAGCTGCAGAACTGACATTGTTCATGAGCTCATGTACCTCCTGGCTATACTATTTCCAGTCATTTTACCTGTGGAAGCAATTTAGATACTGTCATGAGGAGCCAGCTCAGATTTACCAGCTCCGTGTTTAATCCAGAAACAATAGAGAATCTGCTGCAAAAAACTCCTCGCTGTCTTGGTCATTGAGAGGGCTGATTAAAACTGACCACTATTCCTGCAAGTTCTGCAGCTCATTTTATAGCACTGTGTTACTTGAGTGTTCCCAGTCTCCTATTGCTCTGCATAATGGATGACAGATAATATTTTTCAATGTTTGTTTTCTGTTCCATTAAAATCAAGGAATATAATGCAGGCAGAATGCAGTGAATATGGTATAAGACAGTCAAATCTGCAGCAATGGCTACTACAACCATTTTGTATGTGAATGTGGATGTAGCTTAGCAGAGTGTGAATAAAAAATTTTGAAAGTTTTTTTTCTGTTGATTATTATGCTTAAACTGACCTAAAATATCATGTTATTAGCCTTTCACAGTAAGTCAGAAGTCATCTTCATTTTAGTTGATGGTATTATTTCAAGTCTTTGAATGGACTTAGTTTGGGTGTTTAGGTGTTCCTGTAGGTGGGCCATTCTGTAGCTGTCGGTGTCTATGTTGGTTGATATCTAAGGTTAGAAAAGTTGCCTCTGGAGTTTGCATGTATCGCTTCTGAGATCCATCAAAACTCTCAGAGCAGGAAGCAGATCTGATTTATAGAGTATTTCTAAGCTCCTCCTGCCAAATATCTCCCACCTTTTTAGTGGAAAGTTTTCAAAAACCACATTGTAGTCAGTGTGAGAGCTGACACAGGTGAGGGACATTCCTGAAATGGAGAGGACATCTGAGGACAGCTGGGCTTCATTTTCCTCAGTGTTGGCCACAGGAGTTAATGTAATTCTCTCCCATTGCTGTCTCTTGGCTTCAGGTAGATCTAGTCCTTCCCCATAACCTCCTTGCACATACATTTCTGGTGGGTCAGTCAGGAAGCTCTAGCCCTTGTGAAAAGAGGAGACATCATCATGTAGCAAAACATACCAGGAGTAATGGGAGCACTAAAAGGGAAGTGGGACCTGGGTGAAGAATAACAGCGATGTGTCTTTGTCATGTGTAACCTAATTCTGCATACAGCTGGATACCTCGAAATCCAGCATGAAGAGGGTTGTGCACAGTATCTTTTTCTCTACCAAACGCCCTTCCTGATTTATGGAGATAACCTCTACTTTTTATTTATCCAAAATGTCTTGTGATAATGACTACAACGCAGGAGCCAGACATAAGAGAGAAAAATCCAGCCTATCACTATGTTTTACAGGCTCTGTCCTGCACTACATTTTTGTAGGCCAGTACATCAATCAGTGTGCACCGTCAAAACGCTTGTCATTTTGCCTAGAATTTATCTGTTTCCAGGATTGTTTTCTTGGAACATGCCGAATCTCAGAAGTAACACTCACACAAATATTTAGATAATTCAGGAAATGTCAGAGTGGGATTGCACTGAGAATGAACCCTGGGACTTTTTTTTAGGCTGTTCCCAGAAATTTTGCTGTTCTCTAGCAAAATCACTTCATCTTTCTTTTCTATACTTCAAAATATGAAATATGGTGTAGTTTTTTTTCTCTAACAACCTAAGGCACTGTTATGTGGATCTAAGTCATCTTCAGCTCTTGAAGTATTAATGAACGAGATTCAGATATCATTCATAATTTATGTTGTTTGCATAGCGAGCCATACTTAATCCAGGAACGCATTATCACTGCATCTTGCTAAACCTCTGAAAGATTTATAATTATGAAGATGTTAATCATTTGGTATAGTTATTAATGGTCTTTATTGTTAATTTCATCTGAATCACAGCAGTGTTATAGGTGAATTTGGCTTAAAATCAGTGACTGTGTTGCCAGGAAAGGAGGGAGAGAACCATTACATTAAGGAAGATATAAAATATCCACTCCAGGAGGAGGTTAGGAATCTTTTAATTTCAGGATTTTAGAAGTTGTTCCCTGTTCTAGATGTGATTCATTTATGCAATATTAAAATAAAAGAAAATGTGTTGCAGAAAACAGCCTTGCAAAAAGGCACAAAAAAAGCTTAATTAACACTAGTTCCAGTTTTTTATCAAGATACTGTGCTGAATCCTACAGGTTTGGTAACTGAATAAAAACGAACATAAACAGCAGATCTTTTAACACTTCTACATATTCACACTCCTGGTGTACTCCTCCTGCAAAGATCCATACTGAATTCCTGCAGCTCACGTCCAAATCTTGTTAAGAATAGTGGGAACTGGTTTGCTTTCTTGTGACAGTCTTTTTTGTCTTGTTCTTGACTTCCATACGAATGCTTAGTGCAAGAATTCAAAATCTGGGTATGCAAGCTGCAAAGTACTCATAAACTTACAAAGATGTGGATAAGGAGTCTTGAGCAAGAGTTGTGTCAATAACTTTTTAAAGGCTTGCATGTTTAAAATAGCAAAAAGCCGTGCTTTAAATGTTTACAGAGAGCTGACCTAGGCCTAGGCCGTCTTCTTTATTCACCATTGACAGTTTATAGGATTTACAGGTACAGGCCTGGACTAAGATGTTTACAAAAGGTGTTTTTCCACTAATTGTTATTAAAAACACACTAAACTCATGTGATGTTTGTCTCACTTGTTTTTCCACTCATTCACAGACCAGGCCCAAGGGCATTCACACATCCCATGCACTTGAGGCCGGTTAGCCGGCCCGAGATACCATTCTCATGAGTTTAGGTTATAACTTTTTACAGTTATGAGAAATGTGCTTCAAAGTAATCTGTCCAAGGCCCTTTATATATTATTATGTTAGTATTATGTCTTTGATCGTCCAGATGGTCATGTTAGTATTGATCTTCCTTTATCATCCAAATGGTTGGAACCGCACATCTTGCTTTCCCACATTTTGCTTTCCAACATCATATGGCAGTTGAACTTCAATGGGTTGCATTTCAAGAAGGGCGGTCATTGAGAACTCAGGAATTAAAACCTTGGTCTGTTCAATTTAATGGGCAAATCTCAGAGGATTTCTCCACATAGAACACCTATGTTTATTGGACAATAGGCAATGAGCAGAAATTAAGGAATGTGAAATTCCAGATGAATACAAGAAGACATATTTTTTTTTGCTGTGACAGTGGTCAGATGCTGACACAGGTTTCCTACAGGAATTGTGGGTGGAGTCCCCACCCATGGAGGTACTCAAACCTCAACTAGACATAGTCCTGGTCAGCCTGCTTCAGTTAGACTTGCTTGAGCAGGGAGTGGTCTCGAGAGGTCCCTTCCACCCCCAGCAATTCTGTGATTATGTGTTGTCCAGCTTTTTTCCTTTAATTAGTGCATCACCCAGATCTGTAGATAAGTAGTTACAAGGCACAATTTATGATTTTCCTGCCCAATCTTTCATGTCTGTGTACTGCCATTTAACTTAAAATGAGTTCATAGAAATAAAAGAATAAAAAAAGCAACTTTTAGCAATCTCTATTCAATTAAAACTGTCATTTAACTTTGAGCTGTTGTGAGTAACGTACTCTGTGTGTGTTGCCAGTGTGATCTTCTCTAGTTCTTGATGGTGAATTTGTCAAGTCACAAGTGGATGAGCTTTGGGTTAGGATGTCCTGGTCTGAACACATTAATCTTCGAAAACTTTAGGGCTATTAAGGAGTTTTAGCAGAGAGGCAGATCAAGCAGATTGTATTGGACTTAAATCGGTTTTGAGAACAGGGTAGGTGTGAGTGCTTTTATTATCAACATTGGAGCTGATGATAGTTAACAAAAAGGAGGCAAGGGAAATGGTCCTGGGCATCTGGGAACATTACAATTAGAGCTGAATAAGCCAAACAGATTAGACAGAAAATACAGGTGTTGGCTGCAGATTATGTCTAGTTGTTAAAAATGCGTAGCTGTTAAAGCATAATGCTCTTCCTGCTGATTTTTTTTGTATTGTCCAGTGTGTGAGGATTAGATTTACAAGATATTAAATGTCTCTGAACTTATTCTTGGGAGCACCCTGTGCAAGCAAAGTGTAGTGGATAGTTAGTCCATTGGTGTAGAATTAGTAGGCAAGTTTATCCATATTGCTACTCTACTTCCGTATGTGTTTGTATTGTAAATGCAGTCACTTTGGCTATTTAAAAACCAAAATGTAAAGCCCTGATTTAGGTTGTATTACTGATATCTGGTTGTATGATTTTACAGATCTTTTGTCAGCTCACACTCTCTCTGCAGTATGACAGTGTGGGAATAATAGTGCCTGACTTATTTATATATATACATACATATATATATATATATATATATATATGTGCTTCACTTGAAATACAGATGAGTTGATGTGTAAGTTCTGTGAGCGGATTGTCTTAGAGGTAATTCTGGAAACATACTTCACTCTCAAGAGCCTTGCTCTTCTGCTTGCAGGAGGATGCAATGATAGGACTTTTTCTTATCCTGGGAAGGCTGATAAAATGACATGTTTTACTGGTGCATTTACCCAAAAACATTGTATCTTGTATTTGCATGGCTTTTGTTCATTCTCTCTACTGAATTTCTGCAAGCAGTGGGAAAAATAATAGAACTGTTGTCTCCGTTGTTCAGGAACTATGGCACGGAATACAAAAAAACAAGTTACAGAATGTGCTAGCTTGAATAGATCCTATGGCAGGCAAAGAGATTTGTTCTTTGTAACTACTATTTGGTGCTTATATCTCTTATATTGAAATAAATTTTAAAATGCTGCTGGTAATATAGAATGCTGTGTGGTTGTTTAAAAAAAAAAGGCAGCAGACAACAGAAAAACTGTATTTGGACATAACAATCTGCCTTGACCAACCCCTAAAATAAACGGACGTGCTTCATTTTAAAAGCAGAATCACGCAAAGATGAGAGCGATGAGAGGACTGGTGACTTCAGTGTAATATGTCTCTCTTTCTGCTATGGCTAATTTAGCAGTACTTTATAACCCACATTCCAGGTCTGCATTTTTTCTGGGGGAAGGATACTTAAGAACAAGGGTATGTCAAAGAACATTTAACCTGGTTACAAATGCAGGATTTAATCAGAGTACACCACGCTCCCATCCTGCAATCAGTCATACCCTTACTTGTGCAGTGACAATTGGAAGATTCATGCCTCCATTCCTTGGGAATATTTATATAGTTAAATATGTCATTGGTGCCAAGTGCATAGGAATGCTGGAATTAGGAAATGAGCTACACCTGCTTCTGTGTAGTTTAAATCATAGAATGCCCTGAGTTGGAAGGGACGCACGAGGATCATCGAGTCCAGTTCCTGTCCCTGCATGTGACAACCCCACAGTTCACACCGTGTGTCTGAGGGTGTTGTCCAGTCTCTTCTTGAACATTGTCAGGCCTGGGGCCGTGACACCTCCCTGGGAGCCTGTTCCAGTGCTCCAGCACCCTCTGGGTGAAGAACCTTTTCCTAATGTCCAACCGAAACCTCCCCTGGCACATCTTCCTGACATTCCCTCGGGTTCTGTCGTTGGCCACCAGAGAGAAGAGATCAGCATCTGCGTCTCCTCCTCCCCTTGTGAGGAAGCTGTAGCTGCTATGAGGTCTCCCCTCAGTCTCCTCTTCTCCAGGCTGAATGATGAGTCATAGAACAAAAAATGTTCTAAATATGGATGAAGTGAAGTAAGTTTATAACACATGATGGAGCATGTTGTCTGTGATCATAAGTTGTTAATATATTTGTTTCTTTTGTACTTCCTTGAAGTATTTGTATTAATAATAACCAGTCTCTCTATGTGGCTATGTTTATTGATAAGTGTAAAGCATAAATTCTCTGAGGGGTGCAGAGGAGCTTGCAAGTGAAAAGTCCATGTTCTCTGAGTAACTTGACGAAGATGGTTTCAACTTGAGCATTAGATTTTTAAGCAGCTGAGTATTTGGCAAGGAGCAGATACACAGTGGTCAATTACATGTGCTTCTGAAAGGCTTTGCATCTGCTTTTTAAAACATCGCCTTGGCAATAAAAAGGGAAAAAGCACTTGAGCATGTGTTATCTTTCTTCAGATGTGAGCGCATGATTCGAGTGTTTCACTTCTGCCCCACACCTGATAGCAGCCAACGTAACCATCCTGGCATTAAAATCCACCAGTACGCAGCATTCATTTCCTAGAATCACAGAACCATTTCAGTTGGAAGAGACCCTTAGGATCACTGAGTCCAATCATAACCTAACTCTATCACTAAACCATGTCTCTAAGAATCTCGTCTAAACACGTTTTAAATACCTCCAGGGATGGTGACTTCACCACTTCCCTGGGCAGCCTGTTCCAGTGCCCAACAACCCTTTCCATGAAGAATTTTTTACTAATATCCAATCTAAACCTCTCCTGGCGCAACTTGAGGCCATTTCCTCTCATCCTGTCACTTGTTACTTGGGAGAAGAGACCAACCCCCTCCATGCTACAACCTCCTTTCAGGTAGCTGTAGACAGCAATAAGGTCTCCCCTCAGCCTCCTTTTCTCCAGGCTAAACAGCCCCAGTTCCCTCAGCCACTTCTCATCACACTTGTGCTCCAGGCTTCATTGTCTCCTCTGCACTCTCTCTAGTATTTCAATGTCCTTCTAATGATGAGGGGCCCAAAACTGAACACAGGATTCAAGGTGGGGCCTCACCAGTACAGTGACAAGATCACTTCTCCGTACAGTTTTAATCTCACTCTTCTCCCTTTATTATGTGTGCACTTCATAATTTTGAGACAATAGAGTTTTAGATCTTTTCTAACACAGGGTCTAACAAATACAGTAGTGTCTTTTTTTGATCCTATTCCTTTTTCTCATTTACTTTTGCTTTTCTTCCTTCTCTTCGTCTTTCATCTTGGGCCCACACAAAATAGCTACTGCTGATTTTTTTTTTTAAACAACAGTGTTTCTGGATAATAATTCTTTATGCATTGAGCCCTCCTGCATATTTTACTGATAGGATCCACTTTAATTTCATGTCTGTTGCTATGGAGCTGTGCAGATTTGCTTACTTGACCTGCCAGCAAGGGGAGTTATGAAGGACCCGGTCGCCATGGGCACGGGGGGACCAGCTGTGCTTCGGGGGGACGAACACACACGTCTCGCTCTCCAGGAGTGAGGGTGCCCTGTCTGGGTTCAGGCCTGTCCTGTCCTCACAGCTTGCGTCCTGGGGTTGAGCATGAGGGGTGTCACCCTGCGAAGCTTTGGTGTCTGGTAGCAGTGGGTGCTGTGAGGTCTGGTGGGTGCTGGTGTGTGGAAGCAGCTGTTGGGGGGACCCTCATTTGCATAGCCCTGCCCCTTTGGAACATCTGGGTCCCCATGGCAATTTTGGAATGTTCACTGCCAGTTGGGTCAACAAACCCAGCACAGCCGGTAGATACTCTTGGAGCTCCTCTCTCTGGCATAAATCGCTCGGGTTTTGTGGTTCAGAAGAGGTGAGATTTGAATCTACAGGTCTCCTTAGACAACCATCAGGAGCTCTGGACTGCGTGTGAGGACTGGCTTTCTGTCTCTGGTCCGGTGACTGGTCTCTTTGCTCACAGGAGGTGGAACAGCTTTAACAGGTGAATCTGCCATTTCCCTTCTTCTGGAGGTTACGGGAGCTGTTTCAGAGGGGAGGGAGACGTGAATTTGTGGTCTTGAGATAGAGCAGAGATAGCCTGTAATTTATCTGAGCTCAGTTCTGTATCTGTAACATAGTTGTAATTGTCTGCACCTGCACAAGGGCATTAAGGTCCTATTTTGTTTTAAAGGAGTGTCAAGATATAACGAGTAAAACCAGTGAATCTAATGTGCAGTCTTTCTGGCCAAATGTATAAGCATTTACTTTAGGATAAGCAAAATAGTACCTTGAACTCACTGGTTATACTAACTCTCCATTGACTAAAAATGGGACCAAGGTTGGCTCAGACATGAGTGTCTGCATTGGAGACATTCATGTTTAGTTGGGTGAATCCCACTCCCATCTCCTGTGTTCCTTAACAGGTCTCTGACAACTCTGCTGTTAGCCCTTCTTGAAGCCAAGTTCAGTCTCTGTCTCTTTTATTTATCTTTTTTTTTTTTTTTTTTAACAGAAAGGAAAGTCAGCCTTAGACATTCCGTTGCAGAAGAAAGTCTGTGTTTGGAGATCACACATGGATCTTCAAGTAGGTCTAATTAGATGCCTTTTCCTCTTCATCCCTGATGACCTCTGGCACTCTGTTTGTCCTGTTCCTGAGGACAGCTGCTTGAGGTGCCTAGCATTGCACAGGGAGATTCTGGATCTCATTTTGCACTGTGAATTCACAGCAATTAAGTATTTTTAGGACAGAGGCTAACTAAATTACACTGAAGTGAAAAAAGTGCTCTGTAACTTCCAAGAGATAATACTAGAATATAACGAGAATATAAATATTTTGAGCAAAAGATGTTTAGAAATTAGGTAAAAGTTATTAGCATAGAGCTATTTTTCTAGTTTGGGTTTATATCTATTTTAAACTTAAACTTTGAATTTAAACAAATTTGCTTGAATTGATGTGGAAAATAGCCAAGTATTTCTTTGAAACAAGAGTAAGCAAAGTAGCAGCTACAAAGAGTGTTTCAGCTTTTAAGTGTTTCATGTTATTGAACCCAAATCTAAAAGTTCCTGGCAAAGTGGCTTAGAAAAATAATCTTTTAATTCTGTGACGCAAATTTTATAACCCACCTCCTTCTAAAAAATTATTTTAGATGTTGCTTAGTAGAGACATAGGCAATTAGTGGTTGGTCTGTGGCCTCTCAAGACATAAATCTCTTTTTGTTCAGAAGACTGTCAGGCTGCAGCAAGCACGCAAATATCAACGCGAAAATGGAGGATCCGATGGAGGCGGCAATTTGCAAAGCAGGAACTGTCAAGTAAAAGGTGAAAGCTGGAGTCCTCCCTGTGACAGATAGTGACCTACCCAGATGTTGGCTGGTGGCACAGGCCACTTGCAGTTCAGGGTCTTGAGCACAAATCTGCAGTTCACTGAAGTACTTAGCTCCTTCCTCACAAAAAAACCCACCACCACCATCAACAACCAAACAAAAAACCCTGTTACTTAGTTCAGTAAAGGGAAAATAAACTTATATTTAGATCTGTGTGCACCTCTTTTGGAGTACAGTGGTGCAGAGAGTCCTAACACAGGGCTGCTGGGCAGGCTGTGGGATGCAGGGAGTCTGCTCCCAGGGAAGCTCCTCCACTTGCTATAATTTAGTAGCTTTTGCTGGGGGTTTGAAGCCGAGGTCCCGGCAGGCACACCCTAACGCCTTTCTTTCTCTCTCTCTGGCCTGTTAACTGTCCCAATACCGCTCCAGATGTACGGAAAGTGGGACAGCCAGCATTAGAGAGGGACTCTCGCCTGAGGATGCCTGCAGCCTCGAGAGTAGCGGTGCGCTTTGTCCGTGAGAGAGCCCCAGCTCGCACCGCGCCTCCGAGTGAGTAGGGGATGTGGATATGGGGCTTTCGCAGGGAGTGCCCGGGCTGCCGGATGGGGCAAGACCTGTGCCAGCCAATGCGTCTTTTAGCTCCAAATGCTGTTTGATAGCAAGACAGGTCTCCTGGGGACTGTGGGGATGTGCTCCTGCATCTGGAAAAAATGACTGAGTGTCTGGTGTTAAGAAGGGCACTGGGGTTTAGAGGTCAGAGTTGAGGTAGGTATGGAAGATGGCAATAGGTGTGATCTTTAGGAAAAAAATATATTTTTTATATTCAAGCAGGTTCTTTTTCTCTCCTCTGCTAATCCAGAGTGGAATATGAGCCAAAAATAGAGAGAAACCAATGCTACACACACTGCACACTCGTTAATATTTGTTTTAAAATGTGTGTGAGGTCAAGCTAGAAGGTGCTTTGCAATTTGTGTATTTACTGCAGTGAATTTTCTGCTCCTTCTGGCTGTTTTCTGTGGCTTTCAGCCCGCTTCACCTCCACAGAAAGAAATGCTGTGCATACAAAAGAGGCCATTATGAATCTTCCCTTAGGAGATTTTTCTTTTTTGGTGCTCTGCTTTTAAATTACAATCTGTATTATTTATGCTAATGTTTAAAATAGCTTTCTGATTCTCTGGTTAAAGCATTCTGAACCTACTCCAGCTACATTTTACTATGCACAAGTCTCACCAGCCATCAGTTTTTATTTCAAGTCATTTTTCATTAAATAAGACTCATCGCAGCCAGAATCCCATGTTGCTGTTACATGGTTTTCTTTACAGTTTTCCAGCTGTGCTCCTCTTCCCCATGATAAACAGTCTTGCCACTTATTCATTTTTATCTTAGAATACACAAATTGCATTCCCTTAATCTCGCTTAATAAACAGTGCCCTGTAATCCTGTTATCATTATTGTTGACCTTTTTTGGAATTCCTCCAGGTTATTAATGCCTTTTTAATGAGAATCCTGGGATTTAAAATGTTTTCTGAGCAATGTGTACTCAAGAATTGATAAATTATTTCCTTTTCTATTTCACTTTACATCCCTTATTTCTTTTTTGTCTGACATCTTACTGTGTTCAAAGTTGAGCTATGCAAATAACTGATTTGGCGTTTTGCTGACAAAGCAAAACATTAAAGAAAATCTTTATTTCAGACTCAACGAAGACAGTATGCAATCTAAAATATTTAGAATGTTTGGGGAGGTTTTTAATCTTTTTACCCCCTTTTTAAAAGAAGAAATAAGTTTGTTAGTTTTCAAAACTAAAGCATACTTTCAAACAGAAAGTAGAAAATTCTGGTTTTCCATTTTCTGGCCATGTTTGACTTTAAATCATAAATAGTTCCAGTGCCCTCGGAACTTTGTTTTTGATGACCAAATTACTACTTAAAAGCTTTTGTTTCCCTCAGAATGATTACCTTAAATACTTTTTAAGCAGTATGTAGTGGATATGTCTGTACATTCCTCATGTTTGTATGTCTGTATTTATACATAGGCAGGCAAAGTTAAGGCAACGTCTTTATTTTAGTCATGCAAATCTCACTTACTTGATTTCAGTGCGGCATAAGGACATCGGGTAAGCTGGTTGTTACTACCTAACAGCTAAGCAGGTCTCTGCAGATAGCGGCAGCATTTTGAAAACCTGACATGTTTAAGCAGTGGTATTTTACTTACTTTTATGTACCTAAATATCTAAATCCTGGTGAAGCTGCATTTTAGATGCCTTCACTCTGCTTTGGTTCTCGTTTGAAGGAAGAGCCAAGGAAAAGGGACAAATGCACAGCCAGCTGTTGTTCCAATAAATAAACCAAAATTAGAACAAACAAAGAAAGAAAAAGGAACAAAAACATAAAAAGCAGCAGCTGGAAGAGCAACTAAATAGGGGTTGCCCAACTTTGCGCAAACCTTTAGATAGTAGAACTTCATTTTCTCAGGTGTGTTGGATGCAGGTGTTGGGTAGGATCTCATGGTGGAGGTGGGAGCTGTGGGAAATTCAAGTCTCTTTGGATTCCCCCATGTAGCAGAGGGTAATGAAGACAGGCATCTTAAATTGGATGGATTTATGGAGGATCTGGAAAGGGCCATGATAAGCTGAGAGGACAGGAATCTCCTCATCTGTTTCTTACTGCTGGATGCAGTTGATGTTGCAGGTGGTGTGATAGGGAGATGATGTGCAGCCTCCTCCAACTTCAAAGCTGAGTCTGGCCCTGTGAATCCCAGGTGGATCCTTTCCCCAGCGAAGCAGACAGCAGAAGAGAGCTTTCCCTGGGCGGCTTTTGTATGGACCCCCATGTATTTGGTGTAGTGTGAAACACCCGCCGCAGGCTTTGGACAGGAGCCAGGCACCGAGCTGTTAGTGCTTTCAACGCCAACACACATCTAGCCTGCCCAGAAACAGGAGTTTCACACAGCTGAGCAGCTTTTCTTCCTCAAACTGATGGGCGGTATTTCCCAAGAGAGGTGGCAGATTGGGAGAGCGCCACTTCCAAAGTTCCCCCGGGAGCTGGGAACCTGGCATCCTTTCCTAAATCCAGCCTCTAGCCACTGCAAGGAGGACATCGCTTCCCCAAGGAGATTGAAATGTGTCACCTTTAATGTGACGTAACAAAATAGTAAATCTACTTCATAATAATGTACCTTATGCATGCCATTACATAAATGAATTTAAAGGAAGTGAAACTTCTGCAGGGTTTGTTTTGTATTTTATTAGTATTACAAGCCTTGTCTTATTTCCATGCTGAGGCACTTCATTACAGGTTTCTGTTCCTCCCTTCTGAAATTCTCTAATAGGAAGCTATTGGCTTTTGAAATCCGGGTAGGCTGTGGCTGTTTGCTGGAGTTGGCAGAATACAGAGTGACCACAAACCCACAAGGACTAATAAGCTGAAAAAGCAGAGGCTTCATGTCTGTCATTAGTGTTTCTTAGTGATAAGAGTGCTATTGGGGAGGGGAAAAAGCAGAAAATGACAGAAGTCGTAACTTGAAATGCATTGTCCTCAGACCTACCTGGGCTTTCGTACTATGAAAATATAACTTAGGCAACCAGTCTGTATACTGGGTAGGGTTTTACTGTTGTTTTCAGTAGATGACACTTGAACTCTGTTGGGTTTTTGTAATCATTTCAATATGTGTGTTACAGTAAATATTTGATTAGCTTATGACAAATTTTGCTTTTCATCCTGGGACTACAAGGTTGTTTAGTTAGTTACCTCCCAGATACATTTCTCCTTCCAGTGTTTTTCTTTTGCCTGTTGAAAACATGTCAAACTGATTTAAAATGTTTCATGCACATTATAATGAAAACCACATGTTTTATGTTAAGGGTGACTGTGCAAAAGCTTTCAGCTGAATCAGGTTTAGCATGTGATTCCATGTGTTTGTATGTGTGCTGGGAACACGTGCCTGCGCAGTCACTGCTGTGCACCAGCCTCTCTCCTCACACATGGCAACCAGATTTAGGAGATGTGCTGAAGGGGCCCCTCAAAGCCCTTTTGTTAAACTTCTGCCACCAACGTGATGGGAGAGCTGGGATGTTTTCCCAGTCTGTGATGGAGCTCGCTCCCTTTCCGTGTAGTGCTAAGTCATCCTTGCCAAAGATGACATTTTCCAGCTCCTAAAAATATTCCTGACCAGCCTATGCATTTCCCTTCAAACAGACCAAATAGCAAGGTACGTAAAATCTCCTGGGGTGACACTGCATGCTTGTTCACAGAAGATAGTTGTTCATAGGTGGATTTACATGTCCATTTTATAAAACTGTCAAATGCACATTGAGTATCATGTTATACAACTCTCCCTGTATTTTTTGATCCTCCAGTCCCTATGTTTCTATTGAGATTGGTGTAGCAGAGCAGCATCCTTCCATGTCTGATGCAAAGGGCCTTTTTGCTTTAACGGAGAGATCCCTTCGGCTCTATGAACATATGTTCTCCATGACAAAGGTCATTTCAGGCTGAGAAAGAAAGATTTATGGGAGCCAATTTTAGGGTGTTGTGAGAACAGCTCAAACTGCATATAAAAGCACAAAAAAGAATTAGGTCAGGCTGATTTCTGCATGAAGAATCTCCTTAAGATATATAAAGAAGAAAAAAAAAACCAACAACTTGTAATACTTTTTGTCTGTTCCAACATCCGCTTGTGGCTGCTCAACAAATCCATGAATTAAACACAATTAAGGAAAACACAAGCCCAGATCATAGTGATATGCAGAATATGCATGATGGCTCTCAGCCAATATCAGTAATTAGTTTGTAGTGACTGTGTTTTCAGAGAAGAGCTTGATTGATTGTGGTTTCACAGCATACACAAGTCACATTCTGTATTCATTTTGAGATCTGCAGTGCTTATAATTTGCATTAATGTCATTCAGATTACTACCAAAACTATAGTATTTAGATGAGATCAGAAAACTGCTTAATGAGATAAATTTTAATTATTTGATAACAACCTTTCTTCCAAAGTAAGAAGACTAAGCAAGCAAGATGAGCAAAAATCAAGATAAATAATGAGTTTCATCACACAACCAGCAGTCAGAATTCAGGGGATCATTTGTGAAACCAAGTTTAAATCCAAATGCAGGGAAGCAGGATGTGTGGTACAGTTCTTCCCCAAAGTCTTCTGTCTGATGTTGAGTGGAAGGCTCCTCACCCAGGGGGTTTGAACAGTTTATGGAGAGTCAGACTGAAAATTTTCCTTCGCATCCCCTTTGACTGCGTCTTTGCCAGCTGCCCAAGTTACCAGCTGTTACTGCACCGCACAGTCGGTCGAAATGTGATTTACAGATCTGTCTGAGGAGCAGGCACAGGCAAACAGTCAGATAGACAGGCACCGAAGAGCAGGGAGTGATGGCTTTGTTGACCATCGCAGTGGGACAGGGGAGGCATGCCTGTTGGTATGCTCAGGACTGACGATGCCAGGCAGTGCTGTGCCCAGCTTCTCAACATCTTTCTGGAAGCACAACTCACATATCTGAGCTTGATGACTACACTGCATGTAAAATCAGAGGGGATGGTTAGATACTAAAATGCAAGATTCACCGCAGAGAGCGTGCCAGGCAGAAGCACGCTTCCATCAGCACACAGGAGATGCCAGAGTAGAGTGCCCATCTCCCAGACTCAGTCATCTGTCTCTAGTCCTGAGTGTGCCCATGTGCCAGCCTCGGATTCACTCTGAACCTCTGTACTGGAGCTGGACCATCTCAGTGAGTGCCAGGAACCAGCACATTTCATTCCTTTGGAGTATGGCCAGCGCTTGTGCCACCACCCTGTTGTGTGTTACAGCCGAGCAGTTGGAGCTGGGGGAAAATATCAGGATTCGGTGCCCTCCTTAGACTAAAGGACTTCAAATCCATGTTTCTCATAAGAGAAATACTGTGGCATACTGGTCATCCTCAGCTTCCTCCACTAACTCTACAGGTCATTAGAGCGTGTTATCTATGTTAAAGCAAGATTTCATCACTTCTTTGCAGTTTCTTATGTTTGTCTGTGCATGTGAGCAGTGTGTTTTTCTTTCCTAGATTGCTTGTGGTGTACAGAAACAACTTCATAAAATAGAAAAGAAGCAGCATTAGTTTCCTGGCAATATACTGCTTTTGCTGTCAAATATTAGAACTAGAGATGAAGCTGTGAGATAAAGGTTTCAAGATAAATGAAACCAAATATGTTAAAAATGCAGGTCCTTTCAATAATGGTCATTACAACTGAATTCTCTCTACTTTTCCAGCTGCTTCTAATGGCGCCCTGGGGTCTCTACATAAAGCTGTCTACTGAGACAGCGTGCCACTTACTCCTCTCGTTGCTGAATGGGCCTAGTGGACATATATGCCTATTTTGATCTCTTTGCCATATAGCAGGATGCTTTTGGAGGCAGGAAAGCTCAGCGAATTTAAGTGCTTTACATTTTGAGGACAAGCTGTTTCTGTCAGCACTGTTTTATTTACAGCTCTGTTTCACTGGGTGACTTGTATGCAAAACCTAGCATCAAGAGTGAGATATATATAAAGAGGTCCTGTTTATGGGGTCAGAAGATAGATAAGCTCTATGGTTTACATACTTCGGCAGCTATGGAACAGTGGTGAAGTTGCAAATAGGAATGACTACCGCAAAAAGACTAAATTTTAGTAAGCTCATATGCATCCTGAATTTTGGGAATGCAGTTCTGCTGTTCAGGTGTCAGTGTTCCTGTCACAGATATTACTTGGACATTTTCCTTTTCTCCATATTTTAATCTTACTCTTTAGATAGAAAATGGGCAATAAAATGTACACGAAGTTTGAGCTGTCATCTGGGCATGGCAGCATGTGCTGTTGCCCATCAAGCGGTGAAGTGCAGGGATGGCACTAGATGCTGCAGTTTCACTCTTGGTTCTCACATACCCGTTCCAGGCAAGAAGCAATCCTGGAAAATGTTGCGGTACTTTGTTGGCCATCCTTGTGTTGTGCTTCCCATTGCACAGAGCAGTGCACAGCTCCACTCCCGTGGCATGGGGTGCTGCTGCTCAGAGCCTGCTGCGAGGCAGGGGGAGGCCAGAGCCACCGATGCCGTACGTGCCGCATGAGCCTTTCCATCAGAGCATATTCCTTATTCGGCTCACATGCCAGCAGGCTGTTGGTGCTGTGACACTGACCATGGAAGAATATGTGTGAATGAATTTCAAATGAGAGACCGCTGAAGCCAACGACTCAATGTGCAGCGTCTTTTGCGGGAAAGGGTTGGTAAGACAGTCTTGAGGGGCTGGAGCACAAGTCTGGTGAGGAGTGGCTGAGGGAACTGGGGCTGTTCAGCCTGGAGAAAAGGAGGCTGAGGGGAGACCTTATCACTGTCTACAGCTGCCTGAAAGGAGATTGTAGCAAGGAGGGTGTTGGTCTCTTCTCCAAAGCAGCAAGTGATAGGACAAGAGGAAATGGCATCAAGTTGTGCCAGGAGAGGTTTAGGTTGGATATTAGTAAAAAATTCTTCATGGAAAGGGTTGTTGGGCACTGGAACAGACTGCCCAGGGAAGTGGTTGAATCACCTTCTCTGGAGGTGTTTAAAAGATGTTTAGATGAGGTTCTTAGGGACATGGTTTAGTGCCTGAGTTAGGTTATGGTTGGACTCAATGACCTTGAGGGTTTCTTCCAACTGAAATGATTCTCTGGTTCTGTTCTATGATTCTCTTAGCAGGGAAGTCTCAGATCAAGGCAAAACAAGTGTTATGGCCAGTTAGGACAAAATAATAAGTTTTTGAGAAGTGTCAGCCTCTTTCGTGGTTAGCGCTGAATCGGTGGGCTATTCTGGAGCTTACACGCGTGAACTTTTATAATCACGTTGTCGCAGCAACAAAAATAGTCAACAGGCATCCTTTGGGAGATGTCAGCCTGTAGAACAGCATTAGGAGAGGTGAGAGGCTGTGTTCGGCTCCTGCCCACAGTGCTGCTGGGCAAGCAGTTTCACCTCTTTGTTAAGACATTTGTAAGACAGAAGTTGCATTTACCCAGGAGAATATGTTGCAATTGATATTATTTGGATAGATGCCATGTTATTTTGCTCAGAGATGTCTACCAAATGGGAGAAAATATTTTTTAAAGTCTCCTAGTAACATTGCTGTCGAGCTCTGCTACACACAGAGCTGGCTTGAACATCACTAGAACACTTGGAACCGATACCAGCAGTGACCCCTTTAATTTAGAAAATGTTCTCAAAGATCCTATAAATAGCTGCCTGCCTAGTTTTAAGTATAAGTAGTCTCCTGTGCTCAGCTTGTGTGTAGCTGTTACCAGAATGGGGCCAGAAAGGTTAATTCTTGCTTTGCAGACACAGCTCCAGGTCTCAGATGCAGTCCAGTCTTTCAGAAACCTCAGCCTTCAAGGTGGTTGCATCTTCAGGCTCTGCTGACTCACACCAGCAGTGCCCTTCCCAGCACTGTGCTCAAGCCAAGCAGGTCAGGGAGAAACTATTATTAAGCCTTGCTTCCTTGAAATGCTTTTGATAGCGAGATCTGATTATGATGTGGTCAACCTAACCAGAGATGAGCCTCAGCGAGCGCTCCCGCCCTCTGTGCTCCAGCCAGGACTTGACTTTGGAAAGCTGCTGGTGTCTTGCAAGGGCAGGAATGTTTTGGGGGCCCAAACATTGGAGGTATGAAATCTGTGTGATGTGTTTTGCTGTGTGATGGTCTTGCTTGAAAAAGTAGATTTGGGAGTAGCATGGTATCGAGACAGTATTTGGTATCTTAGTCTCATAGATGGGCGTTTTGTTTATGTGGAAAACTCTGCTGCAGCTTCGGACATCATGTCCCACGGTCATTTTGCTTCCCCAAGGAGAGGGTCACTGACATCTACATCTGTAGATGTGATGTAAATACTCTGTGAAACAAAGCGGCTTTGCTGCTCTCCTTCTCTCTGCTTGTGAACTTGCACTATGGTTACAGCTGTGGCGACATGGGTCTGATTGTCAGCGATGTTGCACTGGGTATGGAGCTGGTTAGAGGGGGCTCACCCTTTTCCAGAGCTGGGCTTTGCATTTCAGTGCTTTGAAATTGGGCTGAGGAATATCTGGGCTGGGCCGTATCAGAAACACAAAGAAATGAGAGCTGATCTTGACGCTGGGACTTGGTGAGGTTGAGAAGGTATTGGGTTAAATCCAAACACGTCTGGTCCTAACACTGGTTGCTAAGAGCTGCCGGATGGTGAGGATGGGTGCTGGATGTCTCATCCTTGTTAAGGCTGTGCAGACAGGCTCTGACAAGGCCTTTTCCCACCCAAAATGTAAGACATGCTCTGCAGTTCTGTGAAGGATTTAAGAGACATTGTGTACCTGAAGGTTTATCTGCCGCAGCAGGGATGATGCAGCTGCATCTCCACCTCGTGGAAAAGATAGCCAAAATGGGATTTGTGGTAAGTCGGCAGCCACTGGCTGAGGGTGTCTGTGCTAGATGGCACCCAGAATTTCTCTAGTGAAAGATACTCCCCCAACCAGCTGCTTGAAGGATGCTGGAAAGTTATTTCCATCCCCTCGATAAAGTCATCATCCACTATCGTGACTCTGCGGCATGAGACCTGGGTACAGCTTGAGACATTGGCCATTTGAGTGACAGACTGAAAAAAATCCTATCTTTAAGGTGGTTTTTTTCCAGACGATAAGACTTTCTTAGTAGACCTACCTACTACTGACCCTAGCAAAAGGAGAGCAGTTTTCCTTGTATATGCCAGAGCTTGGGAAATAAAAGCTCTGATCCATAGAAAGTCAGTAACCAGATAGGTGGCTTAGCACCCAAGAAGCACTGGAGAGCCACACATGATTACTGGATTATTTTAAGGTTATTAGAACTACCTTACTGTGCTTCTGTGCCAACTGAAAACCTGCATACCTGTGTACGGGTCTATATATGCATATACCCGGTTGGCTTATACACATTTATACATGTGTACATCATCTCAGAAACCAAAATCAAAGCACCTTTCCTCCCAGCACATAGTTTTCTCATGTGGTTTAAAACAAGATAAATCTCCAGTTAAAATTGTGTGCTCCTGATCTCTGTGCTTCTGAAGGAGCCACGTGAGCAGCCTCATTCATCTCCTGTTGACAGTGAGAAAGCAAACAGGTTGTCACAACAAATGTTCCTAGTGGAGTCCTAAAATGGCTTCTGTAGCACGAGGGTTTTGTGTCCAAATGTTTTGTTGTTTTTTTTTTTTCTGCTCTTGTTGAAGTGCCAGTTCTGAAGAAATGTTGAAAATCTGGAACAAGTCCAGCGCTTGTCCTCAGGGATGTTTGAAAATTCATACAACTTCTGAAATTCACACAGGACGGACAAAGGAAGGATACTTGTGATTCATTGTTATTTTGAAAACAGTCTTTGAGTTAGAATTTCCATCATGTTTTCACTCTTCCCTTTTCCTTTCCAGGGAGTGAGGCTGATTTTAGCTCTTCAAGCAGCACGGGCAGTATTTCAGCGCCTGAAGTCCACATGTCTACTCCTGGAAGCAAGAGATCTTCTTTTTCTCGCAAGTAAGCAAAGCAATTTTTCCTGAATATTGCAAGTGTTGCTAGTGCAAAGGTAGACTACTGTGTAAGGTCTTGCAGTTAATACATACAACACCAGTATTGTGAGTTTTGAAACGGTTTGCGTAACACTGTGCTCTGGGGCAGCACTTACAGTGATGAGAACTGTGATATGAGAAAGAAAAAAAAATGCTGTATGTGGAGCCCAGCAATTGTCAATATGCAGAGCAGCCAACTGGTATTTTTCTGTTGTTTATTCATAACAAAGTATGGGAGATACAATCAGGTAAGGCAGAAAATGCGTTGGCTGGAGTGGAGGGGGAAACTACTGCATGTGTGTCAGTTAACAGCCATACTTCTAAATAGTTAACCTTAACCTTTTCATCTTATCACTTTGTTTTCTCTCTGTAATAAATTGTCAGCTTGGCATGTCCCTTTCCAGATCATTAGCTTATTTTCTGTAAGAAGAAGTGCACAGTATTGCCTTTCACACTTTTTTCTTACACAACCTTGTCCAGCCTTTATATGACTAAAACTATATACAATTAAAAAAAAAAACAAAACATAGTCATCTATCTAAATGAGCCTTTCATGAAAGCTTTCTCTAAGATTTCTCCGTATCATATGAAACACAAATCGAGACAGCTTGTGGATCCAGGGGCACTGGGATGGAGCGGTGCATGTTGTGCTCTGCCCACGCAATCCCTGCTGGTTACATTTTTTGGAGTAGGTGGAAAGAGTTCCAATGGCCAGGGCTGGTTTCCTGCCCTTTGTGGAAGAGCTGGCAGGCAGGCGGGGACCAGCAGCAGGACAGCCCTGAGCTGGAGTCACCCAGACCTCTCCAAGGTCGCAGTGTGCCCCAGTGTGCAGAGATTGGCAGAATGATGCTCAATGAGCAGTTTCCTATCTGTATCATGAGACTATTTTAGAAAAATAAACATTACTTAAGTACTCTCTAGATTAAATCTAACAAGTAAAGGTACTGGCTGTGGGAAAAAAAACAGTACTAAGTATAACATGAAGCCCTAAAATCACCCTACTTTCAGTACGATTGTGTATCATTTCATGTATTATTGGGTATTTAAAGACAATTTTAAATTAGAGCACACTGACCTACTTAATTGGACAGAAGTCCTTTATAATAGTGCTCCATCAAATGCATTGCTGTATTATGCACAATATGTGAAAGTTCTGCTTCATGCCAGAGTTGATGCTGTACTGTACAGAGTGCAAGGACACTGTTTGACTTAACTCAATCTGAAACATTGCAGTGGTGTCACAAACCACAGTCCTGCACTTCATTGTAAAATAATTATAAAATCACCCAAACCGCAGGAGTGTGATGAAGGTTTGCAGCAGCCACTCAACCATCTGTTCCTTATAAACTGTTCCATTTTCAGAGAAGGGAGGAAACCAAATCAGACAATTTTAAGAAGAGATTTTGCTTCATAATTCTGTGGTATTTAAATTTTTATATTCAAGCCTTCTCTTTTGCTGGCTGGGTTTGCCTTTTTCCGTATTTTTCAAAACCTGCCCTTTCAGTACAGTTTAGAAGAACTACTTCCATGGGAGGGTGAAGGTAGCAGCGTGGTAGTACAGGAAGGCAAAGCAAGCAAGCAGGCGAGGAGCCCGCCTCGAGACACTGTCCT
Source organism: Patagioenas fasciata (assembly GCF_037038585.1). Classification (NCBI taxonomy): domain Eukaryota; kingdom Metazoa; phylum Chordata; class Aves; order Columbiformes; family Columbidae; genus Patagioenas; species Patagioenas fasciata. The sequence continues at coordinate 19,761,672 of NC_092521.1, forward strand.
CAGAGCGCCCCGGCCCTTTGCCAGCTCTTGGGCAGTGCAGACAGGAATTGCTTTTACACACACAGCTGACAGTCAGATTGTTTATAATAAAGAGTGGGAAAAGAAAGGTAGACATGTATGAGGGAAACTTGAAGGAAGGAAGGAAGAAAAGGCTATGCTTTTCTTTGTCTATTTTAATACTATTTCAGCCTCCTCTCAGTGGGGTTTGAACTGTGTCTAAGCAAATGAATAGCTGACGATGACAGCTGAAGTACCCACTATGCCAAAGGCAGGAAAGAACAGTGACTCAAACAAAATCTGTTTTCACTGCACGCGGTGATCCCTCGGGCTGCTTGCTGAGCAGCATGAAAGCAGCCATACAGCAATGCTCCAGGGCTGGGCAGCTCTCCACAGGCCTGGCTGGGGAAAGCCGAAAAGTGGTTCTCTTGGCACTAGTCCAGGCTGCAGTCCTCTCATTACTTAGTGGAGTCAGAGGTTCAGGGAATCTGAATGATCTGATGGAGTCACTAGGGACTGTGTTATCCACCGAGAAATGTAAAATCGCCAAGGTTTCCCTGGATCATGCAATTCAGACTGAGAGACCCCAGTCAGTGAAAGAATGTGCAGTGGCTGATGACCAGGACTTTCCTTCTGCCCAACTACTCATGGTTATCTATCAGGTGTAGTGTTTAGACAGCTTTGTGTGTAAAATAAGACACATAATGGGTTCCATGGCGAGGATAATCCAATATGCTTTAACCATTTTGGTTCCCCTCCAGCCGTGGCCCTTATGGTCGGAATAATGGATCCTTATCCTACAAGACTGGAGCCAGCCCACCTGCTTCCCGCGAAAAGGACCCTCTGTCAACACTGTGCAAAAACCAGCTGAGTCCTGCTAACATCCATCAGAGTTACAGGGCTTCTTCAGCCAGCAGCAGCAACTCGGGCTCGTACAAAGGAAGCGACAGCAGCCCAGTGATGAGGCAAGTCTTTATTTCAGCAACCCTGTGTCCAGTGTACTGACTTACTTCTCTGCACTGTAATGTGGGATCAGCTACATGAGTTGCCAAGAATGCCGCCTTTCTCCTCAGCATAGGTGTGACTCCTCATATTGGTGGCTCAATAGTCAGCAGGGTGCCCTGTCCCTTCTAAAAGCTTTATTGTTCCAGCACTGTAAAATTCAGGGTTACTTTTAGTCAAAGCCCTTTGTAGATGGTTTTCACTCCAAGGAAGGCTCCTTCATGTGGTTTCATGCCATCAGTTCTCATGGGGATTTACTGGTTCTTTTGTCTAAGGGTCTTTTCACTTTGGAGAGAGTAGATAACATTGTACAATTAGGCAAAAATTCACCCTGCCCGGCCTTAGGCACCTCCCTAAGGAGTGCGGTTTCCTGTACAGAAAATAAAACAGATGCCTTGGAGAAATATTGCAGAGAAGAAGTTGCCACCACGTTGCTGCTGTTCCCCTCTCTCTTGGAGAACTCAACAGCCAAGTATGTCACACCTAAAGCTGAACAGGATGAGTCTGGGTTTCCGCGTGCTCAGCCTTATAACTCAGGTGTGGAGCTGAACTCATTCCGTACCCAGCCTCACCCAGCCATGTCCAGCTGGGTGCCCCTGTGAGTGACCTGGCTGCCTGCCCTTGGGCACACCACCCATTTTGGGTGAGGGGATGGCTCATTTGATGCAATGGCACTGAAACCAAGTACAATAAATACTAAATTTTGCACTATAGCCAGAAATCAGCGGTTTCCTCAAGTGGTTTGATTTGCCACACGGAGTCACTTGTGCGGACACTGAGGAGCCTCAAATGAGTCAAGCTTTGTATCAATGGATGTTTCCTTTTTGCCAGGACGGAAGAACTGTAGAAGTGATGTGATGGTTTGTTGTTTTTTTTTTTTTCTTTTCAGGCGATCAGGGAGGTACAGTTCTTGTGGTGACAATCACAGCATTAAGCCACAAAATCCAGAGCACTATTTGACTCCTCTGCAGCAGAAAGAAGTTACAATACGGCATCTGAAAACAAAGCTGAAGGAAGCTGAGAGCAAGCTTAAAGAAAGGTATATTTCACTTCAGAAATCAGAATTAGAAAGATTGATTCAGGGCCATTTAGGGGTGGGAATCCTGAACGTTACCACATAAACTTTTCATTAAGAAATTTGAAATATAGTCAGTCTGATTAGGTTGTTTTCAGATATTTTATGTTTCATAGCATGCTCATTGAATACATGTCATGCAATTTAGTTATTAATATGACTTTCTCTTTTCTGTTTTTTGAACTTTCCCATCAGAGTATTTTAAAGGATCATTTTTTACTAGTCTGATTTAGTATTGAGACTTTTTATACATAGTTTCTACCTGCAACCATGTATTACCTTAGTCTCCTGTTCTACCTCACTCAGTGTGAAATAAGACTACATATGTCCTCCTTCTCCCCTAAAGACAGAAAAGCTCTTACACAAACCAGTGTGCCCACTTGTATTTTTGTTACTTAGATATTGAATTTTTCACATTAGCCCTTTTTATGTATGCTGAGTGAAGAAGTGACAATGTGCATTACACAGCAACAGATGTTGTCTCTTTTACTAAAACCGCCCTAAGAGCTGGCTCTTCAGCCCACATGACCCAAGCGGGCACAAAGGGGTGTCTGTGCAGATCCCCAAGGCAGAGTCCCAGGGAACTCGAGGGCTGGATCCCATGCAGGGGCCCCCTCTCCCCACTTGCTTCCGGTCAAGGCAGCAGCCTCTGGCCCCTCGCTGGGCTGGGTGGGTGCAAAGCAAACCAGGTGCCTGCAGCCCCCAGCGGTGGCTCTGGCTGAATGTGACAAGAAGGGGGACACATCCAAACAGCGCTTTCTCATTTCCTCCTGGGAGAGGCAGTAGGTGAGATGTTAACGCTGTACTGCTTGGACCTAACCTAGAGGTCACCACTTGTGCCTCCAAATGTCCCGGGTTGTGGCACAGCCCACCAGGCTGTGTGGTGAGGTCGGTGACTCCAGTTAGCAATCAGCCGGCATGTCGTGGCAGCCACTTATGTCTCCACCAGTTCTCTCAGAGGCAGCAGGAAATGGTTCATGGAGGAACTTGCTTCCTTCTTGGAGCATCTCTGCAGCACAGCCATCCCAGTGCCGCGGAGCCTCATGTTGAATATTTAACTGACTGGTCAGCAGAAGTGTTACAACATTTTCATTTTGCTACAGGGAAACAGAAATAGAAGAGCTGAAAGGTCAGCTGGGACGGATGAGGGAAGACTGGGTTGAAGAAGAGTGTAATCGTGTGGAGACAGAGCTGGCCTTGAAGGAAGCAAAAGACGAAATTAAACAACTCAAGAAGGTTATTGAAACCATGGAAAACAGCATGGCTGAGAAAGACAAAAAAATTCAGAAGTACTTCGTAGACATAAACATTCAAAACAAGAAACTGGAATCCTGTCTGCAGAGCATGGAGGCGGCTCAGAACAGTTCTGTGAGGGATGAGCAGTGCCTGGAGTACACATGTGGCTCGGAGGAGAAGTCATTCGCACTGTGTGCCACAATGCCAGACAGCTTCATCATGGAGGACCAGGTTCTGGAGGAGGTGGCAGACAGTGGGCTGCTTCTTAATGAGAACGCAGCTAATGGCACTGATTCGTCTGAAGAGAATTTGACCACAACTTCTGAGTTCAGTGATGCAGCTCCCTCTAGTGCTTCTGTGGATAAGGAGATGATTGGAAATGTTCTTTATGAAAAACTAACTTATTCCCAGGGTGAGAAGAAAAGCAGCATCCTCATGGTGGAACAGGCCATCCAAACTGACGTGGTACCATACAGCCTAGACATGGAGCAGCTCATTCAAAACATCTTCGGATGTCAAGATGCCTGTCCGCTAAGCCCACCTTCATCACTGAAGGAACTGAGTGAATTTTCTCATGGAAGCTTCAGTGATTCTGGCATCGTAGTTGATTTAACTCCAACTGATCCAAACTCTGCTATCCTTTTATCTCCTATGGAGTCCCCGTGCAGGCAAGTGGAGCACAGAGTTAAGGAAAACCGTTTCATGAAAGAACTTGATTTTACTGAACCTGATGAGGAGGAGGAGGCCTTTGGGTTTGTCAATACCGTCTCTCAGGCAGCAGTAAAGAAGACATACTGGAGCAGCAGTCTCCTGAGAGATGTTCTGGCTGTCGCAGCCCCTGTAGTACCCACTCTAATGTGGGCTTTCAGTACCCAGCGAGGAGGAACCGATCCCATTTACAGTATTGGAGCACTGCTTCGTGGTTGCTGCCTGGTGGCCCTGCACTCTTTACGCCATACTCCCTTCACCATCAAAACCTAAAACCCATTCTGTCCCGCGGCATCAACTATCTGGGGCAGAAAGAGGGATGAGATGTCATAAAAAATTACTGTAGTTATTCTGGCAGAGTTCATAATTTTGGTTTTGACTATATGATTTGCACTATAAATTTGTTCAAGAACGTTGTTTCAAAGTAGAAAAGCTGAACACTGTAGTTCCACAAGGTGTTTTCAACTGGTGTTTTTAACTGCTGCCTAAAGAATTAGGTCTCCTGCTCCCAGGCACTGTGTCCTTGCCCTGGTTTGGTATCTTTATGCTACCAGCTCATCTGCAGAATGAAGATGATGGGGAAATAAAGAACTACAGCGAGCACTCTTTTGTGTTTCCTTGCTGAGTTAAGCGCAGTTTCCCTGAGCAAATTTGTAAGTGCTTTGCACCAGCTCAGGGGTGTGAGATGTGCCGGGTGCCACAGCCAGAGGATCGTGAGCTATTTCTTAAGGCAGCACCAGACTAAAACATCTGTGAAACTATAGTGTTAAGCAAGTGACACAGAGACTTGTTCCCACATGTACTCCAAAAGCATGCTAGCGCTTTCTGTTTGTTGTCTGAAATGTTGATTCAATTTAGAGGCAAGCCCCATACCCCCCAGGCAGCTTCCACTACATCATTCATGCCTGTCTTGTGTGGTGCTCTTCTCAGTCATACAACTGCTTGAGCGTTTCACCAGTCTTGTGCATACACGGGGACTGTAACCAAAAATGTACGTTGGTGGGAATCTTGAAATGTTTTAAGTATAGGCGTGGATACACTTGAAATATTGCTGTTGTTTTAAAGTTTTAATGTATTTGAACCTGGTAGTTATTCAAGCCATTTGAAATTCTATATATATATATCTGTTATTGTGTTTTAACTTATTGCTTATTTAATTGTTTTATTGTAAATTACCTTTATAATCACAAGTTCAGTAAAGCATGTTAAAAGTGTTAAACAAACATGTGTGAGCATTTTATTGTAGCAAAGCTATTAAAAATACCTCTGCCTAGTGGACCTGTCAGACGAAGGCTGCACAGGAAGGAGGAGGCACTGGATCAGGGCATAGGAACCACCAGGACCTGGAGAAAAGAGTTAGACTGAGAACACCTGAGTACAGCTCCAAGCGTAAGCACTCAGCCAGATAAAAGCATCATAGAATCATAGAATGTCCTGAGTTGGAAGGGACCCATGAGCATCATCAAGTCCAACTCCTGTCCCTGCACAGGACAACCCCACAGCTCACACCGTGTGCCTGAGGGTGTTGTCCAGTCTCTTCTTGAACACTGTCAGGCCTGGGGCCGTGACACCTCCCTGGGGAGCCTGTTCCAGTGCTCCACCACCCTCTGGGTGAAGAACCTTTTCCTAATGTCCAACCGAAACCTCCCCTGGCACATCTTCCTGACATTCCCTCGGGTTCTGTCAGCGGTCACCAAAGAGAAAAGCACCTGCCCCTCCTCCTCCCCTTGTGAGGAAGCTGTAGCCATAATGAGGTTTCCCCTCAGTCTCCTCCAGGCTGAACAAACTAAGTGACTTTAACTGCTCCTCATAGGGCTTCATCTCCAAACCCCTCACCAACCTCGTAGCTCTCTTCTGGACACTTCAGTAGCTTTATATCCTTTTTATCCTGTGGTGCCGACCTGCACCCAGTGCTCCAGGTGAGGCCACACCAGTGCAGAGCGGAGCGGGACAATCACCTCCCTGCCTGGCTGGCAACGCTGTGCTGGAGGCACCCAGGACACGGTTGCCCTCTTGGCTGCCAGGACACTCTGTTGGCTCATGTTCAACTTACTGTTGACCAGAACCCCCAAATCCCTCTCCACAGAGCTGCTTTCCAGCATCTCGTCCCCCAGTCTGTATGCACAGCCAGGGTTGCCGTGTCCCAGGTGCAAAATCTGACACTTGAACTTGTTAAATTTCATGCAGTTGGTGATGGCCCAGTCCTCTAATTTGTCCAGATCCCTCTGCAGGGCCTCTCTGCCCTTGAGAGTGTCAACTGCTCCTCCCAGTTTTTTTGTCATTGGCGAGCTTACTTAGCATTCCCTCAAGTCCTGCATCCAAGTCATTTATGAAGACATTGAAGAGTGCTGGCTCTAAGATGGATCCGTGTGGAACCCCACTAGTGACTGGTCACCAGCCTGACGTAACCCCATTTACTACAACCCTTTGAGCCTGGCCTATCAGCCAATTGCTCACCCACTGCATTGTGTGTTTATCCAGCTGCATGCTGGACATCTTGCCCAGGAGGATACTGTGAGAGACGGTATCAGAGGGTTTCCTGAAATCCAAAAAGATCACATAGACAGGCTTCCCTTGGTCAACTGCGTGGGTAGCCTTGGTTAAATTAATTGAGTTGGTCAAGCAGGACTTTCCCCTCATAAACCCCTGCTGGCTGGGACCAATGACTGCATTGTCATTCAGATGTTTTTCAATAACTCCCAGAACAATCTTCTCCATGATTTTGCCAGGAACAGAAGTGAGGCCGACAGACCTGCAGTTGCCAGGGTCATCCCTGCTGCCCTTCTTGTAGTTTGGGACAACATTTGCCAGCATCCAGTCATCTGGGACCTCTCCAGATTCCCAGGGGCTGCGAAAAATCATGGAGATAAGTCTGGCTATGACATCAGCCAGCTCTTCAAGTACCCTTGGATGAATCCCATCAGGCCCCAGCAACTTGTAGGGAAATAGCTGGCATGTCCTGTACAAGTTACAGAATCACAAAATCACAGAATGTTAGGAATTAGAAGGGACCTCGAAAGATCATCCAGTCCAGTCCCCCTGCTGGAGCAGGAACACCTAGATGAGGTTACACAGGAATGTGTCCAGGCGGGTTTTGAAGGTCTCCAGAGAAGGAGACTCCACAACCTCGCTGGGCAGCCTGTTCCAGTGTTCTGTCACCCTCACTGAGAAGAAGTTTCTTCTCATATTTAAGTGGAACCTCCTGTGTTCCAGTTTGTATCCATTGCCCCTTGTCCTATCATTGGTTGTCACCGAGAAGAGCCTGGCTCCATCCTCATGACACTCACCCTTTATATATTTGTAAACATTAATGAGGTCACCCCTCAGTCTCCTCCAAACTAAAGAGACCCAGCTCCCTCAGCCTTTCCTCATAAGGGAGATGCTCCACTCCCTTAATCATCTTTGTTGCCCTGTGTTGGACTCTCTCCAGCAGTTCCGTGTCCTTCTTGAACTGAGGGGCCCAGAACTGGACACAATATTCCAGATGTGGTCTCACCAGGGCAGAGTAGAGGGGAAGGAGAACCTCTCTCGACCTACTAACCACTCCCCTTCTAATACACCCCAGGATGCCATTGGCCCTCTTGGCCACAAGGGCACAGTGCTGGCTCATGGTCATCCTGCTGTCCACCAGGACCCCCAGCTTCCTTTCCCCTACACTGCACTCTAATAGGTCATTCCCCAACTTATACTGGAACCTGGGGTTGTTCCTACCCACATGCAATACTCTACAACTTCCCTTGTTATATTTCATTAAATTTTTCCCTGCCCAACTCTCCAGCCTGTCCAGGTCCTGCTGGATGGCAGCACAGCTTCTTCCCTTCAGCCAGTTCGCAGTCCACCTCACTACTCGATCATCCAGTCCACACTTCCTCAGTTTAGCTGTAAGAATGCTGTGGGAGACTGTGTCAAATGCTTCAGTGAAATCAAGATAGACCACATCCATTTCTTTGCCATCATCTATCCGCCTGGTTATGTCCTCATAAGAGTCAGTGAGGTTGGTCAAGCACAACTTCCCCTTGGTGAAGCCACGTTGGCTGCCCCTAATCACCCTCTTATCCTTGATATGCCTTGCGATGGCACCAAGGATAAGTCATTCCATCAGTTTCCCAGGGATGGAGCTGAGGCTGACCGGTCTATAGTTACCCGGGTCCTCCTTCTTGCCCTTTCTGAAGACTGGAGTGACATTTGCTTTCCTCCAGTCCTCAGTCACCTCTCCCCTTTCCCAAGACTCGGCAAAGATGATGGAAAGCGGTCCAGCAATGACCTCAGCCAGCTCACTCAGCACCCACGGGTGCATCCCATCCGGACCCACGGATTTATGGATGTCCAGACTGCGTAATTGCTCCCTAACCCAGTCCTCATCAACAGGGGCACTCTCCTCCATTGTCCCGACTTCCTCGGGGGCCTCAGCGGTACGGGGCTCCTCAGGACAGCCTCTGTCAGAGTAGATGGAGATGAAGAAGGCATTCAGTAACTCTGCCTTCTCTGTATCTTCTGTCACCAGGACACCCATCTCATTCATCAGTGGGCCTACATTGCCTCTGGTGTTAGTTTTATCTGCCACGTATTTGAAAAAGCTCTTTCTATTGTCCTTGATCCCTCTCACAAGATTTAATTCTAAGGAGGTCTTAGCTTTCCTAGTTGCCTCCCTATACCCTCTGACAACAGCCTTATATTCTTCCCAGGTGGCCAGCCCCTCCTTCCATGATCTATAAACTCTCCTCTTCCGCTTGAGCATACCCAGCAGTTCTCTGTTCAACCACACAGCTCTCCTGGCTCCCCTCCTTGACTTCTTATGTGTCGGGATGCTTGTGATCTTGTGCCCGGTAGAAACAGTCCCTGAACACCAACCAACTATCTTGGGCTCCTTTACCTTCAAGCAGCCTTGCCCATGGGATTTCCCCAAGCAATTGCTTGAAAAGGCCAAAGTTCACCCTGCTGAAGTCCAGGGTTGCAATTCTGCTTGCTATTCTGTTCCTGCCACATGAGATCCTGAACTCCACCATCTCATGGTCGCTGCAACCAAGGCAGCCCTCAACCTTTACCACTTCAACCAGACCCTCCTTGATAGTGAGGATGAGGTCCAGCAGTGCTTAGTTGGCTCAGCCACCATTTGCATCAGAAAGTTATCGTCAAGGCACTGGAGGAACCTCCTAGACTGGCTGGCTGGCTGGCTGGCTGAGTAGTCCTTCCAACAAACATCAGGGAAGTTAAAATCCCCCACCACAACCAGGGCCTGCTCAACCAAGCTGGCTTTTTGCCTCACATGCTAGATTTTCGGCATTTTGGAATGGCCTGGTCCTGTGCTCTTGGTAGGTGGTACTTAAAAAGCAACCAACACTGATGGACCCCCACACCTTCAGAAGCTTCTTCCCAGGAAATCTTACTAAATACTTCTCTGCCCTCCTCATATCTAGTGTTAAGGTCTTGCTGACAGTTTTCCTCCTATTAGCACAGATTTAAAACCTGATTGCTTTGTGGTTGCTGTGGCCAAGGGAGCCACCAATTGCCACTTCTCCCACAACACTCTCTCTCTTAGTGAGTAGCAAATCTAGGAAGGCACCTTTCCTGATCAGGTACCTTAGTACCTGTATCAAGAACTTATCATCCAGATGCTTCAGGAATCTTCTGGACCTGTTGGTGCCAGCTGTGTGACACTCCCAGTTGACATCTGGCAAGTTGAAGTCCTCCATAAGGACAGGGGCAGATGACTTGGAGGCTTCGCTTAGTTCCTTAAAGAATAACCTGCCGCCCACTCTGCCGCACCCACGCTGCATTCACAGACTCCAGTGACCTCATCTATAACCAAATGCGGTCTTCTGGGAGCTTGTTACTTCTCCCTTCTGCACTCCCAGTACGCCACGGGTCTTCCAGGTGTTTAACAGAAGTCCAGAAGGCTTTGTTTAACCCGCCGAGAGTGGTGTAATTTCAGTGCGCACACTGAGATGCCACTGTGACCATCAAAGCCCAAATTCTCCATGCCCAAAACTTGAAATCTGTGCATAAACCAGAGGAGGGCAACACTACCCAACAGATGACCCAGTAGGGTTTTTCTGGCTTCACCCAACCTTTCACCACCTCTAACCGTTTAAACCTGACTGGCCTCCAGTTTTGCGCTCCAGCAAAGCAAGTGCGATATTTCCCGGTGCAACCCAGAGAAGAGGGGGTCTAGCGAAACCAGACAATGCTGTGAATTGCTCTGAAGCTTTTGGGAAGAAGGGGGTGATTAGTGAGCCACCAGGGAGGAGGCATAACTGGCCATCATGTGGGGAGCATCTACAGCACTCGTGAGGGTGATACACAGCGGTGCTTACAGAGGCGACTGACATTTCATGTCCCTGTGATGCCCAACTTCTGAACTACTTGTGTTTGCAACAAAGATTCAGGAGGGCTCATTAAGCATTATATTAAGGAAGAGAAATCTAACAGACAATTTGCTATAACATAGTTCCCAGAGCTCACAAAGGTGGCCACCTTGCATTCTCTGGCGGTAACTTGCTCTTTCGCACCCTCCAGCCTGCATGGGCTCCTGCAGGCCAGTGGGCCAACCTCATGAGACTGCTGCAACACGGAGAACCAGAGAATCATTTCACTTGGAAGAAACCCTCAGGATCATCGAGTCCAACCGTAACCTAACTCAGGCACTAAACCTGGTGGAACAGGCCATCCAAACTGACGTGGTACCATACAGCCTAGACATGGAGCAGCTCATTCAAAACATCTTCGGATGTCAAGATGCCTGTCCGCTAAGCCCACCTTCATCACTGAAGGAACTGAGTGAATTTTCTCATGGAAGCTTCAGTGATTCTGGCATCGTAGTTGATTTAACTCCAACTGATCCAAACTCTGCTATCCTTTTATCTCCTATGGAGTCCCCGTGCAGGCAAGTGGAGCACAGAGTTAAGGAAAACCGTTTCATGAAAGAACTTGATTTTACTGAACCTGATGAGGAGGAGGAGGCCTTTGGGTTTGTCAATACCGTCTCTCAGGCAGCAGTAAAGAAGACATACTGGAGCAGCAGTCTCCTGAGAGATGTTCTGGCTGTCGCAGCCCCTGTAGTACCCACTCTAATGTGGGCTTTCAGTACCCAGCGAGGAGGAACTGATCCCATTTACAGTATTGGAGCACTGCTTCGTGGTTGCTGCCTGGTGGCCCTGCACTCTTTACGCCATACTCCCTTCACCATCAAAACCTAAAGCCCATTCTGTCCCGCGGCATCAACTATCTGGGGCAGAAAGAGGGATGAGATGTCATAAAAAATTACTGTAGTTATTCTGGCAGAGTTCATAATTTTGGTTTTGACTACATGATTTGCACTATAAATTTGTTCAAGAATGTTGTTTCAAAATAGAAAAGCTGAACACTGTAGTTCCACAAGGTGTTTTCAACTGGTGTTTTTAACTGCTGCCTAAAGAATTAGGTCTCCTGCTCCCAGGCACTGTGTCCTTGCCCTGGTTTGGTATCTTTATGCTACCAGCTCATCTGCAGAATGAAGATGATGGGGAAATAAAGAACTACAGCGAGCACTCTTTTGTGTTTCCTTGCTGAGTTAAGCGCAGTTTCCCTGAGCAAATTTGTAAGTGCTTTGCACCAGCTCAGGGGTGTGAGATGTGCCGGGTGCCACAGCCAGAGGATCGTGAGCTATTTCTTAAGGCAGCACCAGACTAAAACATCTGTGAAACTATAGTGTTAAGTAAGTGACACAGAGACTTGTGCCCACATGTACTCCAAAAGCATGCTAGCGCTTTCTGTTTGTTGTCTGAAATGTTGATTCAATTTAGAGGCAAGCCCCATACCCCCCAGGCAGCTTCCACTACATCATTCATGCCTGTCTTGTGTGGTGCTCTTCTCAGTCATACAACTGCTTGAGCGTTTCACCAGTCTTGTGCATACACGGGGACTGTAACCAAAAATGTACGTTGGTGGGAATCTTGAAATGTTTTAAGTATAGGCGTGGATACGCTTGAAATATTGATGTTGTTTTAAAGTTTTAATGTATTTGAACCTGGTAGTTATTCAAGCCGTTTGAAATTCTATATATATATCTGTTATTGTGTTTTAACTTATTGCTTATTTAATTGTTTTATTGTAAATTACCTTTATAATCACAAGTTCAGTAAAGCATGTTAAAAGTGTTAAACAAACATGTGTGAGCATTTTATTGTAGCAAAGCTATTAAAAACACCTCTGCCTAGTGGACCTGTCAGACGAAGGCTGCACAGGAAGGAGGAGGCACTGGATCAGGGCATAGGAACCACCAGGACCTGGAGAAAAGAGTTAGACTGAGAACACCTGAGTACAGCTCCAAGCGTAAGCACTCAGCCAGATAAAAGCATCATAGAATCATAGAATGTCCTGAGTTGGAAGGGACCCATGAGCATCATCAAGTCCAACTCCTGTCCCTGCACAGGACAACCCCACAGCTCACACCGTGTGTCTGAGGGTGTTGTCCAGTCTCTTCTTGAACACCGTCAGGCCTGGGGCCGTGACACCTCCCTGGGGAGCCTGTTCCAGTGCTCCACCACCCTCTGGGTGAAGAACCTTTTCCTAATGTCCAACCGAAACCTCCCCTGGCACATCTTCCTGACATTCCCTCGGGTTCTGTCAGCGGTCACCAAAGAGAAAAGCACCTGCCCCTCCTCCTCCCCTTGTGAGGAAGCTGTAGCCATAATGAGGTTTCCCCTCAGTCTCCTCCAGGCTGAACAAACTAAGTGACTTTAACTGCTCCTCATAGGGCTTCATCTCCAAACCCTTGACCAGCCTCGTAGCTCTCTTCTGGACACTTCAGTAGCTTTATATCCTTTTTATCCTGTGGTGCCGACCTGCACCCAGTGCTCCAGGTGAGGCCACACCAGTGCAGAGCGGAGCGGGACAATCACCTCCCTGCCTGGCTGGCAACGCTGTGCTGGAGGCACCCAGGACACGGTTGCCCTCTTGGCTGCCAGGACACTCTGTTGGCTCATGTTCAACTTACTGTTGACCAGAACCCCCAAATCCCTCTCCACAGAGCTGCTTTCCAGCATCTCGTCCCCCAGTCTGTATGCACAGCCAGGGTTGCCGTGACCCAGGTGCAAAATCTGACACTTGAACTTGTTAAATTTCATGCAGTTGGTGATGGCCCAGTCCTCTAATTTGTCCAGATCCCTCTGCAGGGCCTCTCTGCCCTTGAGAGTGTCAACTGCTCCTCCCAGTTTTTTTGTCATTGGCGAGCTTACTTAGCATTCCCTCAAGTCCTGCATCCAAGTCATTTATGAAGACATTGAAGAGTGCTGGCTCTAAGATGGATCCGTGTGGAACCCCACTAGTGACTGGTCACCAGCCTGACGTAACCCCATTTACTACAACCCTTTGAGCCTGGCCTATCAGCCAATTGCTCACCCACTGCATTGTGTGTTTATCCAGCTGCATGCTGGACATCTTGCCCAGGAGGATACTGTGAGAGACGGTATCAGAGGGTTTCCTGAAATCCAAAAAGATCACATAGACAGGCTTCCCTTGGTCAACTGCGTGGGTAGCCTTGGTTAAATTAATTGAGTTGGTCAAGCAGGACTTTCCCCTCATAAACCCCTGCTGGCTGGGACCAATGACTGCATTGTCATTCAGATGTTTTTCAATAACTCCCAGAACAATCTTCTCCATGATTTTGCCAGGAACAGAAGTGAGGCCGACAGACCTGCAGTTGCCAGGGTCATCCCTGCTGCCCTTCTTGTAGTTTGGGACAACATTTGCCAGCATCCGGTCATCTGGGACCTCTCCAGATTCCCAGGGGCTGCGAAAAATCATGGAGATAAGTCTGGCTATGACATCAGCCAGCTCTTCAAGTACCCTTGGATGAATCCCATCAGGCCCCAGCAACTTGTAGGGAAATAGCTGGCATGTCCTGTACAAGTTACAGAATCACAAAATCACAGAATGTTAGGAATTAGAAGGGACCTCGAAAGATCATCCAGTCCAGTCCCCCTGCTGGAGCAGGAACACCTAGATGAGGTTACACAGGAATGTGTCCAGGCGGGTTTTGAAGGTATCCAGAGAAGGAGACTCCACAACCTCGCTGGGCAGCCTGTTCCAGTGTTCTGTCACCCTCACTGAGAAGAAGTTTCTTCTCATATTTAAGTGGAACCTCCTGTGTTCCAGTTTGTATCCATTACCCCTTGTCCTATCATTGGTTGTCACCGAGAAGAGCCTGGCTCCATCCTCATGACACTCACCCTTTATATATTTGTAAACATTAATGAGGTCACCCCTCAGTCTCCTCCAAACTAAAGAGACCCAGCTCCCTCAGCCTTTCCTCATAAGGTAGATGCTCCACTCCCTTAATCATCTTTGTTGCCCTGTGCTGGACCCTCTCCAGCAGTTCCCTGTCCTTCTTGAACTGAGGGGCCCAGAACTGGACACAATATTCCAGATGTGGTCTCACCAGGGCAGAGTAAAGGGGAAGGAGAACCTCTCTCGACCTACTAACCACTTCCCTTCTAATACACCCCAGGATGCCATTGGCCCTCTTGGCCACAAGGGCACAGTGCTGGCTCATGGTCATCCTGCTGTCCACCAGGACCCCCAGCTTCCTTTCCCCTACACTGCACTCTAATAGGTCATTCCCCAACTTATACTGGAAACTGGGGTTGTTCCTACCCACATGCAATACTCTACAACTTCCCTTGTTATATTTCATTAAATTTTTCCCTGCCCAACTCTCCAGCCTGTCCAGGTCCTGCTGGATGGCAGCACAGCTTCTTCCCTTCAGCCAGTTCGCAGTCCATCTCACTACTCGATCATCCAGTCCACACTTCCTTAGTTTAGCTGTAAGAATGCTGTGGGAGACTGTGTCAAATGCTTCAGTGAAATCAAGATAGACCACATCCATTTCTTTGCCATCATCTATCCGCCTGGTTATGTCCTCATAAGAGTCAGTGAGGTTGGTCAAGCACAACTTCCCCTTGGTGAAGCCACGTTGGCTGCCCCTAATCACCCTCTTATCCTTGATATGCCTTGCGATGGCACCAAGGATAAGTCATTCCATCAGTTTCCCAGGGATGGAGCTGAGGCTGACCGGTCTATAGTTACCCGGGTCCTCCTTCTTGCCCTTTCTGAAGACTGGAGTGACATTTGCTTTCCTCCAGTCCTCAGGCACCTCTCCCCTTTCCCAAGACTCGGCAAAGATGATGGAAAGCGGTCCAGCAATGACCTCAGCCAGCTCGCTCAGCACCTACGGGTGCATCCCATCCGGACCCACGGTTTTATGGATGTCCAGACTGCGTAATTGCTCCCTAACCCAGTCCTCATCAACAGGGGCACTCTCCTCCATTGTCCCGACTTCCTCGGGGGCCTCAGCGGTACGGGGCTCCTCAGGACAGCCTCTGTCAGAGTAGATGGAGATGAAGAAGGCATTCAGTAACTCTGCCTTCTCTGTATCTTCTGTCACCAGGACACCCATCTCATTCATCAGTGGGCCTACATTGCCTCTGGTGTTAGTTTTATCTGCCACATATTTGAAAAAGCTCTTTCTATTATCCTTGATCCCTCTCACAAGATTTAATTCTAAGGAGGCCTTAGCTTTCCTAGTTGCCTCCCTATACCCTCTGACAACAGCCTTATATTCTTCCCAGGTGGCCAGCCCCTCCTTCCATGATCTATAAACTCTCCTCTTCCACTTGAGCATACCCAGAGTTCCCTGTTCAACCACACAGCTCTCCTGGCTCCCCTCCTTGACTTCTTATGTGTCGGGATGCTTGTGATCTTGTGCCCGGCAGAAACAGTCCCTGAACACCAACCAACTATCTTGGGCTCCTTTACCTTCAAGCAGCCTTGCCCATGGGATTTCCCCAAGCAATTGCTTGAAAAGGCCAAAGTTCACCCTGCTGAAGTCCAGGGTTGCAATTCTGCTTGCTATTCTGTTCCTGCCACATGAGATCCTGAACTCCACCATCTCGTGGTCGCTGCAACCAAGGCAGCCCTCAACCTTTACCGCTTCAACCAGACCCTCCTTGATAGTGAGGATGAGGTCCAGCAGTGCTTAGTTGGCTCATCCACCATTTGCATCAGAAAGTTATCGTCAGGGCACTGGAGGAACCCCCTAGACTGGTTGGCTGGCTGGCTGGCTGAGTAGTCCTTCCAACAAACATCAGGGAAGTTAAAATCCTCCACCACAACCAGGGCCTGCTCAACCAAGCTGGCTTTTTGCCTCACATGCTAGATTTTCGGCATTTTGGAATGGCCTGGTCCTGTGCTCTTAGTAGGTGGTACTTAAAAAGCAACCAACACTGATGGACCCCCACACCTTCAGAAGCTTCTTCCCAGGAAATCTTACTAAATACTTCTCTGCCCTCCTCATATCTAGTGTTAAGGTCTTGCTGACAGTTTTCCTCCTATTAGCACAGATTTAAAACCTGATTGCTTTGTGGTTGCTGTGGCCAAGGGAGCCACCAATTGCCACTTCTCCCACAACACTCTCTCTCTTAGTGAGTAGCAAATCTAGGAAGGCACCTTTCCTGATCAGGTACCTTAGTACCTGTATCAAGAACTTATCATCCAGATGCTTCAGGAATCTTCTGGACCTGTTGGTGCCAGCTGTGTGACACTCCCAGTTGACATCTGGCAAGTTGAAGTCCTCCATAAGGACAGGGGCAGATGACTTGGAGGCTTCGCTTAGTTCCTTAAAGAATAACCTGCCGCCCACTCTGCCGCACCCACGCTGCATTCACAGACTCCAGTGACCTCATCTATAACCAAATGCGGTCTTCTGGGAGCTTGTTACTTCTCCCTTCTGCACTCCCAGTACGCCACGGGTCTTCCAGGCGTTTAACAGAAGTCCAGAAGGCCTTGTTTAACCCGCCGAGAGTGGTGTAATTTCAGTGCGCACACTGAGATGCCACTGTGACCATCAAAGCCCAAATTCTCCATGCCCAAAACTTGAAATCTGTGCATAAACCAGAGGAGGGCAACACTACCCAACAGATGACCCAGTAGGGTCTTTCTGGCTTCACCCAACCTTTCACCACCTCTAACCGTTTAAACCTGACTGGCCTCCAGTTTTGCGCTCCAGCAAAGCAAGTGCGATATTTCCCGGTGCAACCCAGAGAAGAGGGGGTCTAGCGAAACCAGACAATGCTGTGAATTGCTCTGAAGCTTTTGGGAAGAAGGGGGTGATTAGTGAGCCACCAGGGAGGAGGCATAACTGGCCATCATGTGGGGAGCATCTACAGCACTCGTGAGGGTGATACACAGCGGTGCTTACAGAGGCGACTGACATTTCATGTCCCTGTGATGCCCGACTTCTGAACTACTTGTGTTTGCAACAAAGATTCAGGAGGGCTCATTAAGCATTATATTAAGGAAGAGAAATCTAACAGACAATTTGCTATAACATAGTTCCCAGAGCTCACAAAGGTGGCCACCTTGCATTCTCTGGCGGTAACTTGCTCTTTCGCACCCTCCAGCCTGCATGGGCTCCTGCAGGCCAGTGGGCCAACCTCATGAGACTGCTGCAACACGGAGAACCAGAGAATCATTTCACTTGGAAGAAACCCTCAGGATCATCGAGTCCAACCATAACCTAACTCAGGTACTAAACCATGTCCCTAAGAACCTCATCTAAACATCTTTTAAACACCTCCAGAGATGATAACACCACCATTTCTCTGGGCAGCCTGTTTAAATGCCCAACAACCCTTTCCATGAAGAATTTTTTACTAATATCCAACCTAAACCTGTCCTGGAACAACTTGAGGCCATTTCCTCTCGTCCTGTCACTTGCTACTTGGGAGAAGAGACCAACCCCCTCCATGCTACAACCTCCTTTCAGGTAGCTGTAGACAGTGATAAGGTCTCCCCTCAGCCTCCTTTTCTCCAGGCTGAACAGCCCCAGTTCCCTCAGCTGCTCCTCATCAGACTTGTGCTCCAGGCCCCTCACCAGCTTTATTGTCTCCTCTGCACTCTCTCTAGTATTTCAATGTTCTTCTAATCATGAGGGCCCAAAACTGAACACAGGATCCAAGGTGGGGCTTCACCAGTGCCGAGTACAAGGGACCAGAAATCCCCTGAATTCAGGGATAATGGCATCCACCCAACAGATGGGGAAGGTATTCACTGAAACTCTCAGTTGGATGTAAGAACCCCACAGACTCCCCTCCTCCCACCCACCTTTCCTTCCAGCAGACATTAACTTTTTTCTTCACTAAGGCACTGTTCTCTTCTAGTGAATGCTGACCTTTCCCACTTTCCCCAGAGGAATTCCACTATAAATATAGTAAGCATATAAAAATGGAATTCAGAAAGTGCTACTAACTGAACTGAGAACTTTTACACTAACTTTATTAACAGGACACTTTTTTTTTCCAGTTATACTACTTATGCAATAAGGTGTGAGGATTTCTTTTCTCCTAACTGTAGGAAGTAAAAGAATTTCTTCTAGAAATACAAATTTACCAATATACAAGTGAGTGATTAAATTGCTCCCCTATGTTCACAATATCAGCCTTCGTAATAAAAAGAGCAGCGTGCACCACTGTTGTGTAGTGATGCAACTGCTGGTAGCTACTGCAGAGTTGTACATGGACAGAGGAAGCTGTAAGTGACAAAGTGACAAGAAATCCACTTTAGTGTTCAGCTGTAACTTGGGCTCTGCCATATATACTCTACCAGGAATACTTTCAGAGCTGCAGGTCATCCATAGCAAGCCATTTTCTTCTGCACAGGTCAATATGATCTCTCATGGAAAACCCTGAAGTATTTAGAGATACTTTTGTAGTAAGGCAAAAGCAGACATTCCTTATCAGGAGACAGGAAGCAAAGGGTTCTTTAAAACTGTTTAATTACATGTTTCAGGTAAGCACAGACAATACAGTAGATTTCCCACCACTGAATATTTACATTATTTTCCTAGGCTTGAGCTGTTCATTAAGAGTGTCTTTCAATCAACATCCTTGCTCACTTTTGCTGCAAAGAAGGGTGCTGGAATAGAACTATTGCAGGAAACATCATTCCATCACGGCATGATTTTCTGTGGGATTTTTCTCCTTTAAGAACCACTTACTAGTAGTTCAAGATATTTTTGGAGAATCCTGGCTTCCAAGATGACCTGAAGAATGCATTGGAACCAAGCAGTGTGTTGAAGTCTTAGAAATACTAAATTCAATACCATTATGTATGTTGTAGAGCTGAAATTCTCTTTTTCACTGGCACTGCCATTGGTGCCTGGTTTCTGTTAGGACAGTTTTACACCAATTTTGTTTTGTTCTTTTTTCATTAGCCTCTGGGCCTCTTTCTCCATTTTCTTTCGTTGTTGTTCTGCTGCTCTTTTTTCCCTTTCTGCTATCTTCTGTTGTCTGTAATTAAAGAAAACACGAATTCTAAATAACAAGAATCTGATTTTTAGCACAGACATACCTTAAATTCCCGTCAATAAATAGGTTATTGTAAAAAATAAAGACAGAGCTTCAGTCTACTGAAGTTAGGCTTAGAAGACTTATTCTTTTATTGTGTTGAAATCCTGCTTTCAGATTAATCTAGTCTTAGGCAGTAATATTCATTCAATTATTTCAGAATCTAAAAACCACTCAATTCTCGAAGTTTGAAAAGTGAATCACTGAGAGTACGCGACAGTTATAAGGCCTAGAGCTATGTAGAAAAAAACAAACAAAATCTAACACTTTGAGTAGCAAGATTACCCATTATTTCAAATTCAGACCAAAGAGAACACCAATTTGTGTCCACCCTTTCCCTCAGCAGAGACATCAGTTGTCCTCTTTGTAATCCAAGTACTACAAACATTTTCCTCGTGATCAAATGAGATTATAACTTCTAATATTCCCTTTCACATGTTCAGGATCTGTGTTGTATTCTACTGTTCAGTACAAATATAAACAATAGCCTTTAAGGAAATAAAAAATAATTAGAAAGTCTTCAGTTGTGTATCCTTTTAGCATTATTTCTTATCACTGCTACAAAACCCCAGAGATCACTATCTGCTAGCCCAAACAATCTGTCAACACAAATAGGTTTCCAATTTCAACTAATACATAGCTGACTAGAGCAAAGGAAAAAAACAACACAAAAATCCACTTATTTTATTCCCCCACTTCAGCTATAGCACATCCCTGAGAGACACAGGGGCAACAACTGGATCCACACTGCAAGCGGCCATTGCAACACTCTACTGTACTTCATAAGTAACAATAGAATGGTGTAAGGAGGTCACTCCTGCTTTGGATTCAGTTTATTATATATGAAAAATTTGCTAAGGTGCTCGCGAGAAGACTTTAAAAATAAAAATGAAGCTGCATTAACTTGAAAAGGTGCAATTGAACACAGATTCAGTAAGAATAAATAATTGCTTATTAAAAGACAATAGAGAATTTTAATTGACAAGGCAGTAGGGAGTTAACTTTCAATGTGTGTAAATTACCTCTGCACATCCACTTCAGTGTGTAAAACATACAGAATCAAAAACTATCATCACTTAAAGCAACCTTCTCTGGTAGATTCCAACTATGGACAAACTGGGCACACAAAAGGTACAAAGACTACATATTATCTTTGTATTGGACAGGAGATGGACTGCACTTAATACCTTCATGGTTTCCCTTGATTATTAATGCCTAGAAGTTTTCCTACACTCTATTGAACTGTTCTGCTGTCATGGAAGAATGAAATCAGTCCTTCACATCAGGATCTACCTCCCAAGTTAATGGAAGCTCAAACTTTTTTTTGAGATCACGACCTGCTATTCTACATTCCACCAGAAGGGTAGATAACTGACAGTACTGTCAGTCTAGCATACACAGAGTAGTAATATTTGCCACTTAACAGTAGCGGATTTTCGTATTTTCCCCACACTTCTAAACTGATGCAGGAAGGAAGAAGTTATATGTACACCAGCCAGCATGTAGAAACAGCAGAGTTCCAAAAAGCCACATGAGGTGTTAAGCAATGCTCGTATTAATTTGCAATTCTGAAGTGACAAAGACATAACAGATCACATTTTTCTTCCCCCTTTTAAACTGCACAGAACTCCTCTGCACAGAGAAGTGGTTTCCATGCCCTCTACTGGCTGAGTAATTTTATTGGATTTCAGTTATGCCCAAACAAGAACAGACCTTCGCATCACCTCAGACAGAGGAACTGAAGTCACCAAAAAATATAAACAAGTAGCTTATCACAAAGTGATTGCCTTTCCACTGCTCTTTTACTTGGTCATTGTTCATAATATGGATCTCTATGTCAAACTTCCTGCATGTTTTCAACATAAAGTTATTACCTTTCAGGCTCAGAAAGGTTTCATTTTTCAGTAAAGGAAGAGCCTGTGACAAACTGCAGCCGTATTGGACTTTTTTTGGGTTCCAAAGCGAGGAGTTCAGCAGGGTTTGGATTGAATGATGTAACGTTGTTTAAACCAGGAAACTATTCACTCCTGATGTCAACCTTGTTTGGCATTCCTAACACAAGTTATGTCCAAAAAAACCCCTAAACTTCTCTCATTGGTTAGCAGAACACTAATTATAATGAGAACACTATTAGCAGACATTCTTATTCGTGTTTTTGTTTACTGTATACATACTGAATAACTGTAATAAGAATGATATCGTACCATTTGGTCTTTTACTTCAACACAATTAAAATGCACCAGCATTTAGTTCAACTCTTTTCACTGGGAAAAATACTGCATTGGTATTAGAAAGCCTAAAGGTGCAAATCAGTATCTACAATTTCCAGAAGAAACCAAGTTCTAACTTCAATTAACTGAAAATCCAATTTATCATCCACTATGCTGATTCATCACTGACTGGCAAATTGCAGTGCATCCCAGCCCAGAACTTGCTGGGGACTGGGAAGGAAAACAAACAAACAAACAAAACAACCAAAAAACCACAAACAAATAAAACACATTCACCCCCACCAGTCCGCCCAAAATCACAAACATAAAAAAACAACTCAGCAGACTGCAGGATTTTCTCAGGCACTAATAAACTCCTCCTTAGCACTGGCTTTCAGCGTGCTTGGATTCCAGGAGGCATCTGGCTTACTACACATGCTTATTTCAACTGTCACACACACGCATTAAGTCACCAGACAGAAGGGCACAGGATACTGTGTTCCCTGCTACTTAGCAGGCCACAGCCCATTTTTGCATGATTGATCAGCACTGTATTACTACACAAAAATTATTCCAGTCTAAGACACTTCTGAATACTGAGCACCAGCAGGTACCCAGACACAACAGCCAAGGGAGATCCTTGCTTTTGCTGCACACTCATTTCTTTCTCAAAGAGCACTGCTGGAGAACAGTCAGCACTAATACTCTGGAGGCTTAGGGGGACTTTGTCCCCCATTTAGCAGCCTGAAATCTTCAGGTCATTTTGTAGAACAAGATGCAGCCTTCCAGTACTAAGAAGAAACTCCAGATCACTTCCTTACTATGGTCCATTGAAAACAGAGCCAGGCCTGTCAAATACTATACTAAGTTTTATGTTACATGTCAGATGTTAATTACACCACAGATGTCTATTGCAAAGGCAAACTGTAAACCCAGAAGGTATTTCCTATCAATCTTGCTAAAAATCAGCCAGCACTTCCCTCAATTACAGCAAAATAGTGTAATTTGATGTGTCGCGAATAAAACAAAGGTTTTATTTCACACAGCTTGGATACAGCTCATACAATGATCAGTTGTACTGAAGTGGCCATTCATAGCTGGCCAAGTGGTATGTAACACGGACAGTTACAGTTCTGACCATCTTCTATTTACTTGAAATATTTGGACACATACAGATCCTTTCTAAAACAAGTAACATTTGATACTCTTCAGTGGAGCCAGGGAGGAATTCTATGAAAATTAACCACTTGAGCTGAAGCCTTTCAATAGCAAAGATACCAGGCTAAAATACGAGAATAAAGTTTGATAAAACCTTGAAATGAAACAGGTTAACATAAGTCACTACCAATTCAAATCATAGCAAGTGATGAGCTTAAACTCAATCTGCATCTCTTTACACTCCTTCCACGTGTTCTTAAGAGGAAAGAAAGAACATAAATGGAACAGATGAAGTATTCATGCTTTGTGCAAGACACTGATTTTACATTCAAGCCTTATCAGCTAGTTAAGTGAGCTAAAAAGGCTTAGCTCCTACAAGTATTCTAAGAACATACTTACAACTTCACCTTCTATCCTGAATTATTTTTACTTTACAGAACATTATTATGATCCTTTTTACAAGGACATTCAGTGGCATTTTACTTAATCAAGTTTAAACATGTTATTTGTATACAATAACTTGTTTTGTTTGGGAAGGCATTGGTGGTTGCCCAACCCCTTGACCTGAGAGCAAGGTTAATGTGTTGTTCCAATGTTCCAGTGATTCTCAGATTTCCCCCACTATCTCCTATATTAAACTGATTAGATTCAAAATGTATTCTGCCAAGTACATAGAAATTAGATGCATAAAAATAATTAGTCTTAAGAATTGTTAAACAATTCTTAGCATTTATCAGAAAGGTGTTACAACTAACAAACTGTATTTGATCCTTTTACATGTAAAAGTTTATATGGTGTTACATTATTTTCAGTTACCTAAGAACTTCTTCTGCTTGCCAGGCAGCATCTTCCTCTTCTTCCCAGGCATTAGTATTTTCTTGCCAAGTATCCAAGTCTCCCAGTTCAGGCTGAAACAAAAGAAGAGAAACTCTAAGCACACAGAAAAAAAAACAGATAAAACATTTATAACGTTGATGCTTCAGACTTCCAGAAATACTTGACATATGACAGTTGTTTTCAGCTTATTGTCTATGCATTTTCTCTTGCTCTGATATTGACTTTTTCCAGTTAATCATTGGAGTTGTTTGTTTGTGTCTGTTTGTTTGTTTTTTATTATTTTTTATTCTGGTCAGTAACAAAGGAAGGAAGTAAGTACTGGAGTGCTTTTTTAGAAAGGAGAAGATGAGTGGATGAATCGAGCAGGTATCATTTGAGTGCTGCTTTTACTCACTGTAAGTTCTTTCCTAAATTATTTTTATTATAGAGAAGTTAAAGAAGTGGTATGACCATTCTGTAGTGCTTTCTGCCTAGACCCTTTTGTGCATTACGTTAATCAAAGCAGAAGCACTGTTAAAGATGGCAAAGAGGAAGGGAGGGAGGGAGGGAGGGGAGAAAGCACACATGAGAGCAAGCGTCTCCCTCTAAACAGCCAGCCTATTAGATTATTAGACTATTTTTTCCGAGGCTAAAGGTAACACAGAGGCTCTCAAGAAAATAATAATAATAATAAAAAAAAGTCCACTCCTCTGTTAGGAACTTACTGTGCAGAATCAAGAAAAACGCACAGTCCATTGCTTTAGAAGACTGCAAGTATACAAGTGTTTGGAAGCTTCTTGGCTTTTTATCGCTGGTCTGCTAAGTTTCTCAGTAAAATAAATTAGTTAAAATTAGATTAACTACTTCACTACTTTGAACCGAGCACTCAATTTTAAAACAATTTAAATGATTCCTCTTGCTTCCCACAAAGCAGACCTTAGGCAGACTATTCCTTCTCCTACAGAACACTCATTTAACTGTGAAATACCAGATGAATACTTAGAGCATACTTACAGACTGGTGAATAAAAGGAATATCTTGTGTAGCTGCTAATCTGCTAGAGAATCCTGTGTTTCCCTCTGGAATCCCAAAATTTAAAGGTTCTCGTTTTTTAATAACTATCTGAAAATATTCAAAGAAAAGCATGAGAAGTGGTAAGTTGAAGCACTGCACAGATTCCTTGGTGATCATATAACTCTGTACCTGTGAAGGCACAGCTACACAACACCGTGCCGCATCTCAAATCTGATCAGGTTCTGCAAGCTGTACAGCCAGATGAACTGGTGAGAGAAGTTAAACGCAAAAGACAGGAGAACTCCCTCCTTTCCTCACTAGCTCTTTCTCAGGTCACATTGAAACCTATGACTGAATCAAGATAGAGAAAGGGCACAAAGAATTACAGATCAAATAGCCACATCTCCCAGTACTTGTATAAGGCACCAATTACATGGCATACCCCTCAGAGAAATCCTGCTTCCATGGTAGGTCACTCTAAAATAGTGCTCTTGAGGATAGCAGCTGCACAGCTTTACTAGTTTAGAACATGAGCTCTCTTAGCTACTTCAACAGCATATCTGGGCAACTGACGTTTCAATAGTTGAAATGTAATTCACTATCACGTCAACGCGTAAAGCTTTGTACTGGTTTGGCTGAAAAACAGGCACCAATGCTTCTCCTAAAAGGCTTAATAGCAAATTTAACATGGTTGCTAAAACCACGTACTTTTCTTGACCTCAAGCTATGAACTTACTCATGTGCTTTGTTTAGCCTACTTTAAGTCCCTGCTGCTTCCAAAAGAGGCAGATTCACAGTCCACTGACTATACAAATGCTGGTACCAATGCAAGAAAGGGAACAGGACTGGACCATCTTATTTAGCATGACAGACTCTGAAGTTCCATTTCCAGACACTGCAGATATGAGCAGTAACACAAGTAGATTCCACCTCTGATGTCGGGGCTCATATTGAGCCCAGATTTAGTAGAAATACAAATGCAAACTCATATTTAAGGGTGGCAACAAGGCCAAGCTAGCAGGAATATTCTTTACGGTGCCTGCAATCACTCTTAAGGATACGTCTAAACTAAACCCAGTATACAGTATTCAAACAGCATGGATCGTTCTTGGGTTTGTTCTATACCTGAAATTCAATCTACTAGGCAAAACATGTCATTAGATACAGAGGAGAAATCTACCTCTTACCCAGTCCCCCTTCTGCCCCCCAGATTTTGGGAGATCAAAATTCTTAGGAGAATTTAGTCTACAGTATACTACAGATACTGAATGTACAGAAAACTGACACCAGTATCATCTCCAGTTCATAGGACCCCAGGAAGATTCAACTTGGAAGAGGCCTCAGGAGGTTTTTAATCCAGCCTCCTCCTCAAAGCTCTGTCAGCTCTGAGGCTGGTGAAGGTACTCGAGGCTTATTCACTCGAGGCTTGAAAACTTCAGAGACGGAGCCTGCACGACTTCTCTGGTAACCTGTTTCACAGCTTGACTGCTTTCCTTGTGAAAGAGGTTCTCCACCTGACTCAAAGCCTTTTAAGTACCCAATGGGAAGATTTCCACATAGAAACTAAACTTGCAATTACCAGTTTAATTGGCCTTTATTTACAGTGTTGATGCTCCTCTGGATATGTCCTTCTGTCTTATCTCCATAATAAAAAAGGATATTTGAAGAACAAACTGTTTTAAAGTATCAGCTCCCTAGTTCCAGCCCTCCCAATAAAACTCAGTGAAACAAGTAAAGTTTTTCTGAAACAGCCGTGCTGCTACCTCAGACTTCACTAAAGCAGGACATGGAATGTCTCTGCTCAAATAATGGAAAGGTATGAGCACAATTATCTTAGTGCAGTGGGTCCGAATTCAGAATTAAAGCAATTTGAGGGTTCTCGCATTATACTTCCCAAGGCCTTCAGATTATAAATTCTTCATAAGTTTCCAATATTAAGACTAAAGATGTAAACATGAACTAGCATCACATTTGGTAAGATCTCAAAGAGTCAGTATTTTTAATTGGATGTGTCAGACTAGACATCTGCACCTATTCTCATTTCAACAGGATAGCTTAATTTTACCAGAAGCACCTTCTCTAACTTGCCAATTTATGTGTAGCTTATTTTAAAGCAAGGAAAATCCTCCATAAGTTTAGTTGAAAGCACAATACCTACTTTTTGAGTTTTTCGTATAGTTGGTGTCATATCTTTGAAATAATCAGGTTCCATTTGTTCCAAAGGATTTTGCTGAGCAGCCACATTGCCA
Source organism: Patagioenas fasciata (assembly GCF_037038585.1). Taxonomy (NCBI): domain Eukaryota; kingdom Metazoa; phylum Chordata; class Aves; order Columbiformes; family Columbidae; genus Patagioenas; species Patagioenas fasciata. Next base: position 19,788,517 of record NC_092521.1, read on the forward strand.
TTGCCACCTTCAATCTTGACACTAGTAGGTGCCTCTTCATCCCATGAAGACCAGTCTTCTACTTCTGGCTGAACAGAAATAAATGGTACAAATTAAAATTATCTGCAAGTAAAAATGTTTTCTTACATCTTGCTAAGACATATACTTATTATTACACAGCATATATAATAATATTATATCTTTCTAAGATACATACGATAGGATTGGTATAATCACTCTGTTAAGTGATCTATTAATTCACCTACCACTTAAGCAATTACCTGTTTAGGAACAGAAGTATAATCCACTGTGGTTGGCAAAGTTATCTGGTCTCCACTTAACTTTCGCCCTCTTCCAGACCTGAAAGAAAAATGCAGGATTCCTCCAAGCTCTGAAAACATGAGGACTAAGTTTAAAAAAAAACAAAAAGGAAGTCTGAGAACAGCACTACTGAAAATAGTCATGGCTAAAATATTAAGTGCTTAATCTCCCGTAGAATTAACTACTGCCAGTAAAAGTCTGCTAAACAAAGGAATTTCATCACGAATTTGAAGTGGTGTTCACAAGAATTTCAAAGTGCAATTTACTTTTCAAACTGCAGTGGAAATAGAGGAGAAGCAACTTTAAGAAATAAGGGCAAATTAACTCAGTTATTTGCACACAGTTACAATTTTTAGATTGTCAGTGCTTATGAAGCAAACACTACCAATCCAGATTTGTTTAAAGAAAACCATTTCTACCGTAAATTGAGAAGTCTTTCTACATGTCTTAGATGTTAAGCTGTGTCTAACAAATCACTTTCTAAGCTGCTAACACACTTTTTCCTTCAAAGTCTAAAGAGAGGTAGCATAAGATTATGCAAATCAACAGCTGTTCAATACGTGCTTCTGCTTACTTAAAGAATACTGTTTCAATAAAAGTATTTTAGCAACTATATAAAATAATTTTAATTGAAGACAAACACTAATGCATTGCAAATACATCACCTAGACATTTACTTAATGACAGTGTTCAAAGATCACAATAACAACTAAAATATTCTTAGCTGACATTCACTGTATTTTAAATCTTACAACACAGGAGACTGAAATCCAGGCTCACACATTTTCCCCAAGGAGTGTAAGCTCCTATAGCAAGATGGTCATGTAATTGACCTTACACAGCTTAGAAAAGTTAAGTTTCATTTATTACTACTGACGAGAATACAACTGGGAAACTACAACTTGGAGTTCATATCCATTATCTTTACTATTATAGAACATCTTACCATCAACTTGGAATAGCTGAATTGCTTGCAACACCACCTCTGCTGCATCCTGGTGAGTGATTAGATATATTTTTCCTACTTTAAGATCAACAGATTCTTCCTTAGGAAAAATCTGTTGCTATCATCAAATTTTCAAGCTTTATATAATTAACTCTAGCCCCTTTAGAAACTGTTCCTTTAAGCTGCAAAGCAACCCAGTTTAGGGGTAAAGGAAGGTGAAATCACTGCTCCCTCAAACATATTAGAGACGTCTGGTTCTGACTGACTAGATTTAGTTAGCATTTCTAAAGGAAAACCAAGCTTGGAAACATCCTCCTTCAGACCCATATAACACACATATCTTTAATAGTATTCTAAGCTACCACTTCTGCAATTATCTATATATGTTCCCATTTATATGATCTAGAAGACTCCAGCAAGTGGCTCATAACAAATATTAATCTAGCCAAAATGATTATACTGAAAAGGGCGAAGGTGTGTGGAAACACCTTTTGCTAGACAACGTGGGAAAGAATATGCTACACAAGGCAGCACTGGGGAAGGCAGCGTAACTCCACTTCTTTTTCTGTAAAGGGAACAAGTTCCTTAGAGGAACAGTTGCTTCACAACCATCACTAGACAGATATTGATCATTGCTCTGAATGATAAATGCCTCAAGAATTCGTGAATTTGTTTCTCCTTACTAATTAGCAGCATCCACATTTCTCAGGTGAAGAAGATAACCAGAGATTTTAAACAGAATAAGTTTAATGTCTTTTTGTATGTATACCTTTCATTTACTGGAAACAGTGGATTCAGGCAGGCTGTTACTTACCAAAAAAAGATTATAACTAAAGACATGACTAGTACTATATGCAGGTTTTACACTGACTAGAAAGACACACAATCTCTACAGGCACTTGTTTAAATGAAAAACTAATGTAAACTGTATAATCTAGTAAGTACTAGCTCATATCCATTGAATTAAAAGGCACATTTAATTTAATCACATTTGCTGGTTATCAGGCATACTCATATGCAGGGGTACATCACAGGAAAACAAAATTTATCAAGCTATGCTTTGCAGCTGACATTAAACAGGAGAAACATCTGTAGCTAACAGACTGAACTAACTTGATCCACTGACTTGCTTATGTGAAAATTTTAAATTTTCATTCTTTCAACTAATTGGTACTCAGAGAAGTTCTCCTACTTTTTACTCCAAATCAGTTCCTCAGCTGTTCAATTACTGAGTTCATTCAAAAGTTGAAAAATGGAGGAAAATACTGTAATTACACCTAAACAATTAACTGCTTATAAAAGCTATCTTAACACTTAGAGATTAAGTGTGTGCATAATATAGATGCTATCAATGCAATGTTTTGACTTCTTTTAGAACCTGAACAGCAGGTACTCTTAATTTAATTCGGAATTCAAATCACAGAACTAAGGTTGACATAAACACAGTTATATGCAACACTTAAAAGTATCTTTTTAAAGCTTCACTAGATCTGTAGTGCATTTACCAACCAGCTGAAAGCTTCCTCTTATTCTTGGAATAAGTAAAGGCAAACAGGAAATAAACAGTTATTTTGTGTCTACCACACATTCTGGATATGCTTTAACCTCACTCTCATCATACACAAAAGGAGAATCCATTTCTCTAGACTGGTATTTATTTATGTAAAACAACATTCTGCAAGAATGACAAGAAGCAACCATAGTCCAGATGACAGCACAGTGCTCTTAAGATCTGCTTCAGGTACTCTGTTACTCTACTATCATATAACCATAACTGCTGAGGGTTTTTTAGTGTTTCTAGGTACTACACTGCTGTGTTCATGGGTCTACAACTCAACAGAACACTAAGTACGGCTTACAAGAGTAAAGCAAAAATAAATCATATTCACTAAAAAAAAAAAAAAAAAAAGGCAGTTCCATTGAACTTTAATCACTTTCCTCCAGCCTTTTGAAAGAATTTTCAATAGGCAGAAGAATCTGAACTCTCAGGCAACAGCTTCTTGACAAAGTAAAATGAGAATCACGTATCACAATTAAAGACTACTGACTGACGACTAGGTGGATGCTGCCATTAACTGAACCTCGTAAAAAAACCCAAAATATCACTGGCCAAGTCCTTCTAGAAAATGTGGAGAACAACTTTTCTTAAAGTTTGACACAGAATAGTTTTACAAGGCAGTTTTAAAACCCCGTCATAGCTGTTCAGAAAACACTTCTCATTAGGGCTATCTTACCACAAAATACACTCACAACTGCACTACATAGACTTTTGAACTCTGAAGGAATATGCAGATTAAAGAATGATTTTGAATTAGTTTTTATCTGTCTTGATTGTTTTGCAATTAGTAAAAACAGAACTGGGAAAAGTGGTGGGTGGGTGTTGGAAGAAGGAAAGAAGTGTAAGAGTCTGATTAAAAAAAGAAAAAGTAACCAAATTAAATAAGACATGTTTACCTGCATATTAACTTTTTAATGAAAGAAAGCACTGCTGCCAGGCAAGTACAGATTTTAAAGAGTCGAAACTGTGTTATGGCCATGGTGAGAGACCCTTCCTGCAAAAGAAAAAAGTTAGATGTAGAGCATTATACATCTTTACATAGTTCTTAAAGTCATTTTTCTTAGTTGTTGATTAGCAAGGAACATTCTGTGAAACTATATTAATGCAAGAAAAGAGAAGAGGTACCTGGAGCAAAGACACTACCTGCCTACTCTCAGGACATTTCACTGATGTAAATAATACAACTACCTAATGTATATGGCCTTTAAAGAAACAGCACATAATCATAGGTAAAGTCACAGTTAAATATACTTCTAAAGGGCTAGTGCAGACTATCAGTTGTGGAGACTGTACAGCTGATCTGGTTTAGGCACTAACAATGGCACTGACCACTAGCAAAGCAAAAACAGAATGATCAGCAGTAAGAAGCTCACACTTGCTTGAGCACGTCTTGAATGCACAAATTATAAATGTAGTCATTAAGTCAAACTCAAAATTTAGTTTCCATTTTGATGGAAATGATGAGAACAAACATTGTTCATTTTAGAAACAGTGGCACTGAAAAAACATCAGCAAAGAAAGAGTTGGTTCATCCTGTGTGCACTATAGGACAAGTTAACCCCTAGATCTATCAATATCCCTATGCCAGACTGGATCATGCTAGCAAACCCAGCCAAGAAAAAATTGATTTTTGGCTGAAGCCACTTATGTCGTCGGCTGTTTTTCAGCGTCAATCTGATAATCTAGAAAATTTATAGTCAGTATACCCCATTACTCCAACAGAGCCCCTCAAATTGGTACACACTAGAGTCAAAATAACCTGCTGTAAATCAAGGATCCCTTTTCTCTCTTCTAGAGGTGAACATTTCAGAGTAAAGAAGGAGAGGTTAGGCTTCACAAATAGCTTTTTATTGTATACATCTACACTTGTAACAACATTTTCTGTTGCAAGTTTAACGTACCTCCTGGTGAGAAGAGAAGGCAGCCCTGTGACATTTTCCTCAGGCCATGAGTATTCCATGGAAGGACAGCTTGATTTCAAATATGCTATGGCATTTAAATCACACTTTATATTCCAGGCTTTAAGTTAGGAAGAGTCAGGAAGGTGGATCATTAGGTAGGCTGCTCCAATACTGTCCTGAGGATTTTATTAAAAAGTACATAATGGGATTTGTGAGCTTCATGGAGCTTAGATTTATTTTTTATTGGTGCTCATTTGCTAGATAATGTAACTAGTATTACACATTGTAGTAACACAGTACTGGAAATATTGCTTCACATACAGTCCAAATAAGGAATTTCTGATACTGAAAAATCATACAGTGTGGCTATTAAACAAACAGGCCCTTTTACTGTAAAATGGAAGGCTTAAGTCAATAAGTAACCACCAATTTACAGACCGCACTACCAACATGTAGCTCAGGAGAGAGGCCTCATAAGATACATTCCACCTCTACTTCAACACTAGTGTTGTCTTAATCTCATTTCATGGGAGACTCAAAAATGTAGAGAACCTCATACCAGAGTGGGTGTTAAATGAGCTTTTTGTTTAACAGGATGAGGCAACAGTCAAACTTCCCACAAAGGAGCAAGAATAGCGGACCCCCTCCAACACGTTTAGCTTTTAATTTTAAAGACAGGACTATCATTTCATATGGTCCTCAAGTACTTCCTTACCTTTCAGAATGAGCAAATTTGACAGTATCTAGGTGACAGGAGAATCAGTCAAGAATTTGAAAGATTCAGAAATTGTGGAAGTTAGTGAAAAAACAGTGGATAGCAACTAGATGAACAGGTCTCTATTCTACAGGTAGAAATTATAGCAAACTAATGCTGAATTGATGAAATATATGGTCATTTTAAAAAGAGGCAGCTAGAAGCCCTCTACCTGTGATATGAGGTATGAAGAGCAGGTAAACTGCTGAAATGAGAAAAAAGGCAAATCTTTTCTAAAAGGAAACTTGCTTAGAAGCCCACTCCACTCTACTTGAATTCACTCTTCTATCAGCTTGGGGAGCAGGAGGGAAGGAGTAGGGAAGCATTCAACACTAGAGCAAAGCCATTTTCCCCACTGTTCAGCCTAACTAACTGCCACACTGGACAGCCAAGACAGATCCTAAATTAAAAAACAAACTACTGATTGAAAAGATTGTTTTATGACACAATCATTACTCAAAAATTTCTGTAGACTCAATATTATTAGTGCCTGAGTTCAAAGGACTGGGAAGTTTATTAGCCAAGTGAAAAACTAAAACAACCTTCAAGTGTGTCACATATAGTCACACACACACATGTACACGTATGTATATAACTCCAGTTTTTCAACTAATCTCCATTTTTTCAGATATCAAATTGTATACTGTATTGACTTCCCTATATAAAGTTAAACAACTGAAAACACAGAATCTGTAAGAAGCCTGGCTTGCAAGCTTGTGAAGTCCACTGCTGGCAAGAGCTACCACCAGAAGTTAATCCATTTTTCCCAGGTCATTTCTATACATGAGTGACTACAGCTCCAATATCACCAGTATGCCTGCTCAGCAGGGTTCAATAGCTATTGTCATTCCCCATAGCAATCAGATAACTTGTCCCCCTCCGCTTTCTACGTCTCATTCAAAAATTTCAGAGTTATGATGAGAGACACAATTATATATTTATGTTAGAGCTGCATTTCACTTCACCTGTGGCAGTACTATGCCCTTCAAGACTGCTTGCTCGCCCCTTCTCTGAACTGTGATTGTAGTGTTCCCAATGAAGTTAAGATTGGTACACTACAAACTGCCAGATGCACAGTTTTGGTGTCAATATGCTAGCAGCTACCTATACTAATATTAGCAATCCTCCACCTTTAAAAAGTACTTTCATCAGTGTATCTAGTTTTTATACTGCTAATTAAGATATGAAGCAGTATATATGGATTAACTTTAGCAGTATGCTAAAAGCAGTTTAAAATACAACCTCAAACCAGTTATTGGCTCAAGATTTGGAGAAGCCAAGCATTTTCCACAGTGTCTGAAACAGCACTTGAAGCATTTGCCTTGTTGCTCTAAGAGCAGCACTACCCAGAAAATAAAAGTTAAAGGTAAGATAAAGATTTTGAGTTTTGTTCAGTGCCTTCTAGCCTTTTTTTTGTGTGTGTGCTTAAGTTTTTGTTTGTTGTTTTTTTTTTTTCTTTTCAAGTTACGGAATCAATTTTCTCAAAGGGAAATAACTTTCTATTCTGAAGCAGCTGGATGAATACAAGTGCACAAGGAACCTCAGCATTTCCTGAGTTCACTGCAAACTTAATTCACCTGATATCATTACACTAAACTTGTTAAGTTAACAAAGTGTTCATTCTTTTCTTGCTGTCCATTTTTCTCAAACACTGCGAAGAGGCACACCATGAATCTTCCTTAACTTGTGAATGGGAATAAATATCAAACAGTTTAATGCTAAATGGCAGGGCAACAACCTCCCTTCTTCCTCTTCTTCTAAGCCTTTCCCTGATAATCAATCCCAAAAGCAACTATCATAATACCAGCAGCCAACTATGACACAGGATGGCATACAAACATCATACAAAGTGGCAGCACTCCAGCAAGAACCCTAGAACATTTCTTAGCAGATGGAGGCAAAGGTGAAAACTGGACTACAATTCAGAAAATCTGACAGATTTGTCTGTCAGCCTGATACATCCTTGTGCATATTGCACCTCACGCCTCAGCTTCCCTTTTGTAAAATCAGACAAAGCTTCCCTTCTCCCATTATTGAGATCGCTTCTAATGTATTACATTTAGCAGACTTACTGTCAAGTGAACTTTTACGTTCCATTACAACAGATATAAAGAAGCAAATAAATCAGGACATTAATCCAGTCAATGCAACAATCTTGTAACAGACACCAAATTTACCTGCAGTTTGAATTGCATAGCTCATACTGCCTTCTGCTGGTAAAAAGTCACACCAGTTGCTCGTGTGGAAGGTCAGCACAGAAGGGAATAAAAATAAAGCACAGTAGCAGCAAGATGCTAAACACTTTAGAGCCACATCAGAAGAATGAACCATCTTATCCCCAAAAACATTCTATAAAGGAAACAGAGCGAAGGGATGGAAAGTTCAAAAGTTTCTTGAGCTGAAACATTTTTTACATCACTTTCAGCTTGCAGCAGTGACATTGTTAGAACTCCTGGCACCTCTGACTTCACTGACATCAGCCAGAAAATCATCCTCAGCACGCACAGTTCAGCTGACTTAGTCAGCTATGGTGAAATAGGTAAGACCCTCAGTGGCCATTGCTGTACAATACGCATGTTGTCACTTGGAGAAACACGTCCTCTTTCGCATCTAACTGCACACACAAACACCACTTCAATAATATTTTGAGGGACAGAGCCAATTCTAAAATAAAGTCACTTTGTGGCACTAAAATTGCTTTAGAGACTTATCTTCTCCTAGTGAACATTGAAAAATATCTCAAAACACTCATATTATAGAGCACCTATCCTGCTGTCCCCTCCTCCTCTACAAAGTTGATTTGGACTGTGTAGTTTTCTTCAGATATCACTATCTTTGTAATGGAATTTCTGCCTTGAATTACCAGTGTTTTGTGAATTTATTACTTTTTTTTTTTCATATCAGTTCACCTTTGTCTCTGGAATGAATACTTGAAGACATCTTCGAAACACTGACTTTAACTTATATTAAAGACAGCTAGCTAAACAGCCAAGACATGGCATCTAAATCAAGACTAAAAATAGCTAGTCTGAAACCAAAAGGCTCCCCACCAACTACAATGTATATGAATAGCTATATAAAAAAAGCCTCACCCTTCTAAAGCAACATGAGAAGTCCATTTCCTAGGACAAAAGACTAACACAGCCTTGAATGCTTACATGTGTCAGCACCAAAACTGCACAAAAGCACCACAGAATCAGTATGTTTCAACTAGAACAGCTGATAAAAACCTAGCAAGTACCACATGATCAGTCCAAAGTTTCAGTGGCAAGGATAGGATTTCTTAGGAGTTCATTTTCTATGAAATTTTGCACAGCAGAGTGGACACATGGATCAGAAGATGCCCAAGTAGGTTTAAGGGAAGATGAAATGTTATGAAGATCAGAAGATAGAGCTAAAAAACCTACTAATTTTCAAGCAAACAAACCCTCCTCCAAATAATGTACATTGCAAGATGTATAAAGACATTCTGTATTTTAAGAAAGGCAACATAATGATTCAGAAGCAGCATTCAGACAGGTACTAAAAGACATGAGCAGCATCTCCTGCGTTTCAAAGACAGCAATTGTGATTCTGTAGCCTAAGGGGTTCCACTCCCCTCCTCCTAGTTGATTTCTGTGATTGTTTTTTGTTTGGTTGGGATTTTTTAATCACTTTATATAGAAACATTATATTGGGAACACTGAGGGCAGAGGAAAGAACTTACCAGGTCAATGTCTTCACCACCAAGTTTGATAAATAGATAGATTAAACGGCAATATGACTGAACCTTGAAGCTGTGCTACTATGGCATTAGAGGCTGCAATCCAAAAGGAAGATCAGGCAGCATCTCTGCTATCTGACTATAGGCATGTGTTTGGGAGATGTCAGTAAAGGTACTGTAGTTTCAACACTAATGCTCCAATTTTCAGTGCAAGCACCCTGACTGGGTAGTTGTGAGGTAGCTGGGAGAGAAGATCACCCTGCCCATGATTTATGGGCGTGAGCTAAGTCATTCAAGGTGCTCAAATTCAGGATGAGATTCCAAGACCACCAGGAGCTGCAGAAGAGATGAACATTCAAGAAGGAATGTTTGTCTCTCTAACTAAAGGCAGTAAAAATCAGTGCATGCTGGCAATTGCTAGTTATTCCTAGACACCCTAAACTCTGTTATACAACATGTAGAGTTGCAACTTTTTTTAAAACGTGCTACTTGTAGAACCATAAAATTTCTAAAGTAATATCACCTCATCCCACTCCTACCTCCACAAGAAACGGAATGCAGTTTCAATTTTGTTAATGTGAACACTTGAAGGTTTCTGTTCTAAATGATAAGTTCTATTTTTCAAGGCAACATTAATTAAAATAGAAAATTCATGTCCTCTGACTAATCATAATCATTCTCTGACAATTCCCTATCAGTTTATGCTACTGCTTTCTGAAAACCAAAAAAAACAGAACATAAAGATTGAAATCATGCAATCCCATGATTCTACACAACTTCATTCACAGTTGCAAGAAGTCTTTGACATAATGCACCAATTAATGTAACTCGCTTCGCAACACTGGAGAAGTTCTCGCGCACAGAACCCAAGTTCAAGAGACTGCAGTTCTGCTCCAGTTCTTATTAGTAGTCCAGGACTGAAGTTACCTGTATCTACATAGAAAGCCAGAGACAACAAATTTACACACCCTCATCATTACTATCACAAAATCATCTTGCAATGTCTGCTGTCTCAACAAGCACCGGCTATCTATAATCAAGACACACTACATGACATGCTGTACAAGATGGCTTAAAGAAACCTACAGGGTATGGCTGTATTTCCAGCATATTCAGGAGGACTATAAAGCAACAAGCTACACAGTTTTTCACTAGACGTGCAACTGAGACACTTACATTGTGAATTCATGACCATGAAACGGTGCCCCATCATTCTACAGCACAGCCCAGGCTCACATGTTGCTACAGACAGCACTGAAGCCAGGCAGGAGCACTTAAGTTTTCTGTGACATATCAGAGAATCTTCAGTCTATAAAAGTGTACTAAGCAACTTTCACATTAACTTTTATGCAATCTGTCAGTCGGCATGAACAAAATAAAAATTTCAGACTAGGCAACCCCAAGCAGAGTGATCCCACAGAGTGCCTTGAAACATCAAAAAAAGCTTATGACAGGGTCTGCCCCACCTCCCATCCTTTCCTACGGGGTGCCAAACCTCTCAGACCCCAAACGCTGCCCGTGCACTCGTCAGGCACTCAATGGTTCCCTAGTCTGTGCGACTCCCCCCTCCCCACGGCAGAAGGGGCCCGGGCCGGCCGGGCAGACACGGGCCGGCCGCGCAGGCCTGCCGCTGCCCAAGGGCCGCTAGGGCACAGCTGCGGCGACGGCCATACTGCCCCGGGGCCGGGGCGCCCCGATCACGGAGAGGAACGGGGCGGGGGCGTTACTGAAGGAGATCCGCGCGGACCGGCCCGCGGTGGGAAGGCGCCGAGGCCCCTGCCCGGCCGCGCCAGGGCGGAAGCGGGCACCCGGCAGGGAAGAAAGCGCCGCCACCACCCCACTCTGCTCACCTGTCCCTAGGAGCAAGGGTCTCCAGGGGGCGCGGAGCGCCAGGGCCCGAAGCGGCCGCTCCCGCAGCCTCCGCGTTCGCCGGCCGCCCTTCATTCAAAGCCGAGCGCGCAGCGCTCCGCCGCCAGCTCCCGCGCCGCCATGTCGGCCCGCGGTCACCCGGGAGAAGGGCCCGCCCCTTCCGGCCGCGCCTCTTCCCCTCACGCTGCCAGCCGGCACTCGCGCCTCCGGCTCCCGCCACGGCTGTTGGGGCAGCGGCTGCTGAGCCAACGGCCGCTGGGGCGGCAGGGCGGGGGGAACGGGCTGGACTGGGGCGACGTGTCCGGTCTGCGGGACAGCGCTCAGCACCCAGCATAGGCGCGCCTGGCTGCTCCGCGGCCACCCCATCGGCAGCCTCCTCCGCTCTCCCCCTGCCCTCGCGCGGCCCGCAGCGCGCCGGGCGAAGGCCGCCCTGTGCAGTGGGTGACCGCGACCCGGCACAGCCCGGCCCCAGCGGGGCTTTGATCCAGAGTTTTGTCACTTCAGGGGACTGTGATAAATAAGTGATGGTCTTTAATGTTACCAGAGTGCTGATTATGTGGTTGTAGAGGTATTACTATATGGTTGGGTAGATGCTGAACTGTAAATTTGGAAGCTGCTAAAAAAAGACTCGCTGAAGTAGCTTTTGGTAGGGCGTAGCCTCAGCTGGCAGTTGATCTTGCCAGTATCTGGGTTTGTTCAGCCAGATGCTTCAAAAAATGCTTGTGCATGTTAACTGGCAACGTCTGGGGACAGTATTCATTCACTGCTGATGTGCAGAAAGGGGAAAGAGAAAGATTTTGGGTAATGTAAGACTTTCTACAGTGCTGTGTACATTTCCCATTGCATTTGATCGGCTCCACAGATGAGGTAAAGGGAGGTTCTGCCTCCTCACTGGCAGGCCTAGTCTACTTCTAAGAAGGCACTGAAAAAAAGTCCCTTTATACCACCGAATTCTTTCTGCTCTCTTTAAATAGTTTCCCTTAAAGACTCTGCTCTGCTAGTGGAGCTAATCTACATTTTTATGTTTCCTGACAACTACCACATAAAAATATTTCGGTAATCTCTAGTTGTACGTCACTTTACGTTACGGATCTTCTGCCTTATTTAGCTGACCAACTGGTAGACTTCAGAGAACCATTTGTTTTAGTCACCAGGATACAGCAATAATAATGGAAATAGAGAAATAAGCCAAAGTCTCTGTAAATATCTAACTCACCATGTGACTATGGCTTTTGGGTTTTGGTAAAGTGATTAGGCAGTCAAGTACTGATTATTCAGTCATCTGGGACTGACGTTTAATTGATGTTTAATATTGGTGTTAATTTACATTATTATTATTCTTTCTAAGTGTTTTTATTAAAAGGCAGTGTCCTCATTTGTTTACTTGAGGACACTGAGTTCACATTTAGTTTTAAAATTCTTTAGTCCAGGAAAAATGTATTAAAATTGCTCCCTCTCCATTCTTGCAATCTTTTAATTCCATAAACTGTAAAAGTATTATTTTGAATGTGAAATATCTGTTCTAAAGTTAAATATTTTCATGATACTATATACAAGTTATCCCAGTTATTTCCTCTTTATTCAGCCACATGCTGAAGAAAGCAGTGCCTGGTGTTGCACTTTGGCAGGAAGTAAACCCTTCAGTAAGTACAAGGTGTGCTTGGGATTGGATCTCAAAGGGATTAAAGTGTTCTGTCCTGGCTCCTAGATCCCAGTTTCTTTCAGGTGCCAGCTGGGTGCCTCTGCCTACCTTTAGCTGCAGACAACAGAGCAGCTCCAGCATGTACAGAGACAAGATTGTGAATAGACTTTGCATCCATAAATGTATCTACAGTTATTATACAATATTTAAGAATTTCTGTAACTGCCATTTGGTTGCAGTTGAGCAGCTTTTAGATAGAAAATGTGGATATTGGTGGTTATCTCCATTCAAAATGTGATTATGATCTGTATTGGCTCTAGTCATTATTGCTGACTTTAATAGATAAAACAGGTGCATAAACTAAAGTAGAACATAGTATTAGAGGTGCCAGGAAAAAGGAAATAATTCCCTAGCTTTTTTTTTATGCAGGAAGAAAACTTGTGCTTTGTATTCCTTATAATCTTCATATTCCTCAACTGCAAATTAGGGAGAGAATAATGGGACCTATTCTTTATACAACTTATCTATCACTTCATTACTAAATAGAGAATCTTACTTTCCATTGTGTAGTATGTAGTCATTAAGTAATCTTGTGTGACTTACATGCACAGCTTTTTGTGTGTTTCTTATTCAGGAAAAAAATTTCTCTGCAGTAAATTCGAGTTACTAGAAGGTGGATCCTAGGCATAGTGTTAGCATTTGAATCCAAATCCTCTAAACACTTGAGTATCAGGCATATTGCTTTATAAAAGTAGTTATCTACATGGATACACTCATTTGTGTATGTCTGCATGTGGATGATTTGCATTTAGGGAATAGGAGAGCTAGTGCATAACATGTAAAGATTTGTTGGGGGAAGCATTTAGGAAGGCAAAGGATTTTCCTTCTAGTTCATTTGTGTTTGTTGTTGACTTTTTTTGTTCTTGAGTCGGGGAGAGAATAATGAAGCTGTTCATTGTTTCTTCATACTTCAGCATTTGTTAGAAGAACCTCTGCCTATTGGTAAAATGTGAGTTTATTTTCTTTTGTTCATGCCCTTTGTCAGATCTAATTGTCTCACTTCAGGAATAATTATTCTAAAGCTGGGGAAAGAACTTCGCAGAAAAAAGCCCTTAAATAATTAATCCTCCCTTTTCCCATTTTAAACCAAATCAATTCAGCAAAAAAGGCCTATGTTCAAAGCTCAGAAACTTAAAAACACAACAAATCTTATCTGAGCACCTTCCAGTGGTGCCAAGCCCCATTGGAAGTGTTGAGCTCCCAAAATCTAACTAAAATCGATGCCAGCTTCAGACAAACAAATGAAATGCACATGAAAAAAGTCACAAACAGATTAGTTAGACAGCATTTTTCAGTCCAAATTACAAAAAAAAAAAAGCTAACAAGTTCTGCTTGTGTTCAACTAAAGCAACATTTCTCCTTATTGAAACTGCAGTCCTCAGGATGCATGAAAAGTTTGCCTTGGAAAGTGTTAGAAAACAGCATTTAAGATGCCACTCAGCTTTTCCAGAACAGAGGAGTTAAAAAGCAGAGGACATTTGTACAAGTCAGTGAACTGCTCTGGACTTCACATTTTTGGGAATGCCTGTTTCTTTTGCAAGGGAGCAGAAGTATAAGCATGGAGTATTCACTCTGTTTTTTCTGTCTCAGCTGGAAGAAACTGAGCTGCTGCTGCCAGCTCCAGGGAACACTCATAGGTGACTTCTGCATTTCTGGAAAGTTTGAGTAACTCTCAGCTAAAGTAGCTCTTCCAGAAAGGCATCTTGTATTCAGGAAAGCATTGAAAAATGCAGGATCCACCGTATTTCTTCATAGTTTTTTTCCAGTGAGTAAGCAGCTGTAATTTTACAAATGCCATCTTGTTTTAAATTTGAATTTGTCTGATTTCTATTTCCGTCTACTGCTTTTTGCCTTTCTCTTTTAAAGTGCCGTTTTTTTCCTGTTTTCTCCCTGAAGAGGTTCTGATACATCAAAATCATATTTTCTGTCAATCAGCTTTCTATTCAATAAACTCACACTAGGAGATTTTAAAAGCTTAACCAGCAGTGCTAGCCCTCAATAATTCTTTTTTTTTCTCTTTGGAGTATTTCCCTTTTTTTTTTCAAAATTGCAAGTTGTACATCATGAGTGTCAGTCTCACCGATGTGGTAGACAAACTCAAGATGCATTTTATGTTCATCTCCATATATATTCAAAGATCCCATGGAAGCAGATAGTGAGTTTTGCACTATGGTTTCCAGTGTCATTGCTTTGCAGGGAATTAAGTGTTGCTCTTGCCCTCTACACTATATGTAAGAACTCAACTCTGCACTGGCTTTGTACACAGACAGCCGTCCAACAGAAGAGGCCAGGTTGCTCTGCCCTTGTCGGTATTCACCCACAGGCTGCCAGCTCCAGATTTTATCAGCAGAAACTCAATGCTTTACCTCCTGATCAATGACTGAAAGAACGGATAACCTCTTCCCTAGTAACTCCAACAAACAGAAATCAGCAGCAATTTCTTAGAGGGGAATTTTTTATGATCTACTACTAAATCACTTCACTAGTTATAAGGTAAGCGTAAAGAACATTTTTAAGAATAATACTGTTCAGATGGAAAGCACCATGCTAAATACACTAAAGTGAGATTAGGGCTTTTCTCATTCCAAGCAGAATGGTGATTAACCTATTCATTACCCTAAAGTGATGTAGTATAAATTATTTATGAGGGAAGGAATTTATTTTTCCTCAGTTTGGGCTCCAGTTATTACAAATTTGGCTTTGCAGCCACAGCTGTTTCTTTTAGAAACTGAATAGCTGAGAAAAACAGGCCAAGCAGAACACAATTCCTATTTCAATTGCAAATAATTAGAAATTAAAAGAGTCAGCAGGTAAAAAAGCATTGTATATTCTTCATTGCTGCAGTGAAAACTCAGTCACTAAGTAAGTTGGAGGCAAATTATCAAGGTGCCACAACCACTACAATTGAACATATACATGGCTAGGTAGTGCAGAGCTGTCATCCCAAAGGACCCTCTGGAGAGAACTGAGAAGCAGCCATAATTTTTTAATAGCACTGATGGGTTTATACAGAATTCAGACATACTTGTTCTCAAAGTTATAAAGTTCTTTACTGAAACACTATGGCAGTAAACAAAAATGAAGACGAATAGGAAAAAGAATAGAAAACAAACAAACAAATGAAAAAACTGCAATGGCAAAATTGTAAAGTTCTATCCAAGATGTGAGGGTAAGTTTGATGCCTCAGCAGAACTTCTTGGTGATGTTACTGTTATATAACTTTTGATTGGACTATGTCAATGTGGAGAAGTATTCATGGGAAAAGAATTATCTAACAAATTAGAATCTAAGCAGTTTTAGTTCATTGTGTGCTTTAGACCCCTCAGGGCCTGACTAAGGGAGAGGCTAAGCTTACTGTTCTCTATTGGTCTGTAATTGATGGCAGTAGGACTATTCAATTCACTGTCAAATTGAATTTGGATTAGTGCATGTCCAGAGCTATACCAATTAACTCTAGCTGTTATCTGTCCCATTATTTCAATGCCAATTTACAAACTGATTTTATATTTTACAGACCTGTCTACAAAAAGGCCAAGCTGAATCAGCTACCGGAGTGTATATAGAGAGCTGCCATCTTAAAGAAGTATATGCCCACAGCTGAGGTAATTCACATAAATCCTAAATAATCACTTCTTGGCTCTCTAGTTCTGGGTGCTGTCTGCCTCTGTAAGGAACGGATGTATTTCATGACATTGAAAATGCTGAAATTCTGAAGAAAAGTAGCTAATCCATCTACCTGCCTGTATATGCTACAGGTATGGAATCTTTAACAGCATAGATCATCTTATTTTTTAGTAAGTTAAAAAACAACCACAAAACCACAGACAACTCAACAGGACAGTAACGTTCTGGCTGAATCCTGAATGTTACCAATTGTTTTCAGTACTCAACTGAGCAGAAACTGAGATTGTGCAGAGAACAGTTTGCAAAACAAAGCCACCCTGTGCATCTGAGAATAAAACCTGCAGTTAAAACAAAAATACAAGGTCACCAAAGGGACCTATTTATTCTTCATGAAACCATCTCCCATTGCTGATAGCACCCCAAATCTAACTTCATTCTTAGAAGATCTATCAAGATACTTCTGACCAGTCTGCTCCAGTGTAACTTAGATCTGCACATACTGTCAAACTTGCTTTTTTCTTAGATACTGAATGAAGGCTGCGCTGGTGTGATTAACAGAACTCACCATGGGAACATGTGGGACTGGGCTGTTGGAATCAGAAAGCAGACAGTGTTACCCTGAGACGGGAGCTGCTGGTGTGTGCCTGGGAGGCAGTCACTCCCTTCTCATCCTTCTGGGTCTCTGAATGCTCTTGCATTTCAAGCCAGTCTGGGCAGAACATTACAACTTATTTTTGGAAGTATGTGAAAAAGCCATTTGTCAAGCCTTGAACTTCAGATTGGTCAACAGAACTTCCTGAAAATTCAAGTGGTGTTTGGCCTTTATTCTGTGCCAAGCCTGAGCTGCCTACAGAGAACTACACCACACTTATAGCAACTACACTTAAACTGTCGTGCTTTAGATGGAATCTCAAATGTTTACTAATCATACAAGCCTTCCACAGTTCCATGTATAAATACCTTAAGTCTGGCCCTCTCCCACCACAGTGAAGGAAATCCAAGTGGAAGCCCTGGAGCAAGTTCTTGTGTGCCCATGATACACTGCAGCCATTGATCAAGCAAAGGCTTCTAAAGTCATTTGCCAAATATCAAAGAAAAGCAGCAAAGAGCTCTAAGAACAAAAGTAAGAATATCCAAGACATTTTACAGCCTTGCCTTTACAGCCTTGTATTAAGCACACACTCAGCTAGCATATATGCTGGTAGATTGTGTGAAAAAGTATTCTGTACTCCATCAGTTACTAGCATTGGGTAAATCAAGTCTAGAATGAAAAGCTCAGAACAAATACACATATATGCAATTCAAACAGACCATACTCATTGCAGTCAAACATTCAAGTAACATACTCAATGCAAATAACTTTTTAAAAAACAACATGGACTTAAGTGGAAGAAAGAATTTTCCTGACATTTTCCTCTCTGAAGGCCAAGGAGGCAGCAACAGGGCTATAGAGTGGTGGGGAGAAGCTACTGCCCCCATGTGTGAGGTGTGGGTGCCCTGAGCAGCTCCTGGCAAGAGCTTGCCGCAAGGAGTGGGGAACGAAAAAAATCCATGGGTGTGGGTGTGGCTTTCCAACCAGCTAGTAAAGTACAGTTCCACACCAAATACCAGGTTTGAGAGTATTCTTCTAACTAGTATTGATTTAACTCATTTTTCACAGTAGCCAAGTCACAACAGTAGCTCATTGCTCATTCAGTTTCTGCTTATGCTTCCCCTCCACTTCATTATCTATTAGACACTTTCCTCAAAGTGAAGCTGGCAAAAATTAAGTGTTTGGATTTCAAAGCCCCTTTCCTGAGCCTCTCTATTAATCAGCCTTATTTTTGCAGCTATTCATAGACCTGGTTGATGTTGCAGTTCCAAATACAAGAATTTAAAATATATCATAAGAGACTGTTGGCAAATTATTGTATCACACTTAAATTTCAAAAGGCCTCAAAGATCCACGTAATTAAAAACTACCCATAATATGGGCAAAGCTAGAAAACAGCAGTTGTTGTGGATCAGAACAGTGACTCTTTTCAATTAAATGTGAAGAGAGAACTATTGATGAAAGATATGACTGCCTTGTTTGTAGAATTCAAGCTCTTATGAACTACTCAGTGAATATTTGCAATGCAAGTCCGAGACTTCAAACCACTCTCTCTAGCAGACGAGAGGAATGCCACCAACAGTTTCACATACTCTTAACTTCTTCGTGCTGTTCAGCAACTTAATCAGGGAAAATTAGAAAGAATGTGTTCAGTAACA
Source organism: Patagioenas fasciata (assembly GCF_037038585.1). Taxonomy (NCBI): domain Eukaryota; kingdom Metazoa; phylum Chordata; class Aves; order Columbiformes; family Columbidae; genus Patagioenas; species Patagioenas fasciata. Next base: position 19,807,124 of record NC_092521.1, read on the forward strand.
CATGATAACTCATTTTCCAGAGACTTTTTTCCCCTTCTGCATTTCTAGTTAATATACTTTTAAATCACACATCTTTTTTAAAAATGAGCAAGTTTGCACAACTATAAAATAATGTATTATTAAAAACTGGAATAGGTGCCACCGTATTACAATGCACTGACAGAAAAGAGTCTGAGAACCACAAGTCCACTAAATTTTTTATTAAAATAACACCAAGTTTAAGAAATCAATGCAGTGAAGAGAAACTTCAACTCATCATACAAAACAAACAAACCAACCAACCAACCCCAGATTTTCCATCCTTAAGTATGGAAACTGCATTCCAATCCTGACGTGACTGGCATAAAACAGCAACAGAAACACTATCCCAGATGAACATCAAAGTTAGAGACTGGCATGCTGGGCAAGGAAAGTTCTTATTCTTTGTAAGAGTTCTTTCTTTACGCTGTCCGGTACCAAGGCTGAAACACAAATAACAAAACAAAAAGGAAAAAGGACAAAATGGAAAATAATGCTAATTTGAACCTTTTACAACAGCTACTTATTTGTTCTTGAAAGTCTGTTAATACCTAAGTAACTGAAGCTACTTGATTTTCACATAGCACATCTATATTTTTCCCATTTACTGGTAGTTTTTTGCCTGGCCATTGTCAAGAAAATTTGAAATTTGAGGGGAAGGATTATTCAACAGTAAACAGGATATAATCACCACAAACTAGTTGGATTATGCTACTTATTTTCTTCACAAATTTAAGACCAAAAAAGAAATCTCAGCTATCACCTCAGAGTAAGGGTCTTCAGGAAGTTATTTTGAAGGTCTATTTTTATGTAAGATTGAATGGAGTTTCTCCCACTAACACCAAAGCTTATTATAGAGCCCAAGAAGAACTATCTAAAGAAGACTACAGTATTTACATAAGATACTCAATTTTTCTGTATCTGTATGCTATGTTCTTTCCTTTTCCACCTCCCATTACTCTAGTACTGTTAGTTCACATTTTCCTCTCTTAGAACTGGAATTTTAAAAGACCTCTGCTGCAATTTTTCTTGGGACCATTAAGTCAAATAGATCAATACAGACTCATGGCTAAATAATGTAGCCTACAAAAGTGGTGTACATACACACAGCTCATTACAGATTTTGAATGGTTGTTACACAGTACGAATTCACGTTTTATTTGTAGTTAATATCAAGCTATTAACACTTTTCCTTGAATCCAACACAGGCAAATTCATAGTGCTGCTTTCAAAGTACTAAATACAGGTGGATATGTTTATTGATGTACTACCGCATCCATGTTTGCCTTTTCTTACCTCTGCCTTTGGGAGTGATTTCTGCCACCAAATCATCAACGGTAACATGCTCTAATCCTTTTTCTTTAATGACATCTGAGGAAGACCAAGATAGATATTTTAAGTCTTTTAATCCATTTATTAGAAGACAAATCCTGTGCCAATGATTAAGAAACAAAACCTGCATCCATAAGTCATCAGGGAAGGCGAAGTAACTTGTGACCTAAATGTTGGCTATGAAGTCAGTACCTACACTGCACTGCACAGTGGATTTAGTCTCTCATTCATACCATAGGTTTAAAGATGGGAAATTGTCACTACTGATGCATCTTGATCAGTTTATATTTTAAAAACAAGCATAATAAAGTTTAAGCTTATCTGAGCATTACCAGATGTGCGTATTACTGGAGTGTTGCAGCAGCTCACAGGTTGGTCCACTTAACTCTTCTAACACATTATTTACATAGTAGTGAGAAAGAGATACAATTGGAAAAAACTTTGGAACATACAAGAAGGAGAGCACAGGGCGAGTAAATACTTACTGCTCTTCCTAACTGGTTTAAACAAGATCTCTCTATTTATTTCAGCGAAGTTAAAAAGCATATCTGAAAGGAAGGTATACATCTAGAGCAAAATAAAAGCTATGACTAACATATACTGTATGATTAATATATACGAGCATTTAAATGAATTGTCTACTTATAGTTCCCTGAAGACTACTGAAAAATGCAGAAGTCAATGTTGAGAATAAACTTCAAGTCAGCAGCATAAACCTACAATATTTTCATAGAATCATAGAATGTTAGGGATTGGAAGGGACCTCAAAAGACCATCTAGTCCAACCTCCCTGCCGGAGCAGGAACACCTAGATGAGGCTACACAGGAACGTGCCCAGGCGGGTTTTGAATGTCTCCAGAGAAGGAGACTCCACAACCTCCCTGGGCAGCCTGTTCCAGTGTTCTGTCACCCTCACTGAGAAGAAGTTTCTTCTCATATTTAAGTGGAACCTCTTACGTTCCAGTTTGAACCCATTGCCCCTTGTCCTACCATTGTTTGTCACTGAGAAGAGCCTGGCTCCATCCTCGTGACACTCACCCTTTATATATCTGTACACATTAATAAGGTCACCGCTCAGTCTCCTCCAAACTAAAGAGACCCAGCTCTCTCAGTCTTTTCTCATAAGGGGGGTGCTCCACTCCCTTAATCATCTTCGTTGCCCTACTCTGGTTCCCTGTTATTGAACTGAGGGGCCCAGAACTGGATGCAATATTCCAGATGTGGTCTCACCAGGGCAGAGTAGAGAGGAAGGAGAACCTGTCTTGACCTACTAACCACTCCCTTTCTAATACACCCCACGATGCCATTAGCCCTCTTGGCCACAAGGGCACAATGCTGGCTCATGGTCATCCTGTTGTCCACCAGAATCCCCAGGTCTCTCTCCCCTACACTGCTCTCTAATGGATCATTCCCCAATTTATACTGGAACCTGGGGTTGTTCCTGCCCAGATGTCTAAACATTAGACATTAAACATTAAACAGTTTGTCTAAACATTAATGTTTTTAACTATATGCCAGTACATAGCATTGATTGTCCCCAAGACACTAAGTATGTTTTCTGAACTGACATCACATGAACTATTTGTAAACTGTTTTTCTTAGCTGAATTATCTGTAGAAATTAATCATGGACTGCTCAGTTTTTTTGCCCTAATCCACAATGGCAAGATGCTCTAGAACAGGGATGGCAAACTCATTTTCACCAGGGGCCACATCAGTCTCGCAGTTGCCTTCAAAGGGCAGAATGTAATTTTAGGACTGTATAAATGTAGTAGTTTGACACGGCTGTTCTAGAACAAGCTACCAAATTAAAAAAAAAAACAAAACAACACAACAAAATAAACACCCTCCCCCCCCCAAATCCCTCTCTGTCCTTTCTAATGGGTTTATTAAGCCCTCAACAGGGACAACTGAACTTACATTTG